>NC_051117.1:8890922-9190922 GCF_014839805.1 Manduca sexta | reverse complement strand
ATTTAGGAACTCTTGTTCTTTTTAATCGATTTCGAAAAAAGAAGATTATAAATTCGTATGTTTTTTAAATGTTTTACACAGATTACTCCAAAAATTGTAGACCGATTTCCGTGGTTCCTTTATTTTCTACATCACGAATTTCAATGTTTATGTATTGTGCACGAATATTTATAAATGTAGGATCATTACCCTGGGATGGATTACTCATTTGTCGTATAAAACGAGCTATGACTTGCCAAGTAATAAATTCACCGTCAATAAACGGAACAAATCTCTTTTAAAAAACATTTAAGAAGGCTGCACTTCTAATAGCCATCGTCAATGAATTTGGCAACGGTTCCGATGTCTAATCTTTTAGCATCGAAACAGTCAACCCCTCGCGTTTTTTTAATTTCGAACTCGGCCTTGTTTCACCTTTATGTTCATCTTGAATCTTATGCATATAAAAACCTTCCAGTAGGCAACGGCTTGGCTTTGCCTCTGACATTGTTTAGTATTAGAGGGACAGGTGCTTCTCACCACCAGGCGGACCGCTTGTTCCTTTGCCTTTTAAAACACTAAAAAAACTAGAAGCCTCTATAAATATCATACATACAGACAACGTAATCATAATCATAACCATAATCTTTTATTTGCATTGAATGTAGGTACAAAACATAGGATGGTAATATAATTTACAAGTTCCGATGAATGTGTAATGATGAATAGTCTCTTATAGTAATATTAAAGAAATAACTTCTTATTACATAAGGAAACATTTACAAATTAATGATAGTTTTTTTTTTATATAAAATATTACTTACTATTTCAATGTTATACATTAAATTAATCTATCATCATTCAGAAAATCTTTTACAGAATAATAACACTTATGCAATAGTAATGCTGGTTTGTAGTTATTTGTATGTAATAGCATAGCGTAGGTCTTATAGTTAGGTAGCCGTTGGAATTCCTTCAGTAGTCGGTACAGATTTCTATACATCTTTAATACTAACATATAGGTACTTGAACGATAACAATATTGCCTACAACAAATAGATTACTATCATGGTATTGACATCATTAAAAAAGTTGAAGACAAAAAATCATGAATGGATACCACAGTGCGGCACGTTACCTCTCCTTGTATGGAGTGTTGCGTGTACGCAGCCAAGTGGGCGTACTGGCGCTTACCATATTGGTACGTGTTGTCATCGACTAGTATTGTATTGGGCTTGATTTTACATTAAAATTAATGTTGAAATCTATTTGTCTTGAATTTTAATGTAGTAACGTGTATTTGTCGACATGATTGGTTTACTGGTGGTAGGTCTCTCATATGTGAGAGAAGTAGAAGTGTATAGTCACTGTTGTGTTTCAGTTTGAAGGGCATTGTAACCAGGGTAACTACTGGACATAATAAGACTTAACATCACATGTCTCAGGATAGCAAGCGCATTGGAATACCAAACAATACTTTGTATTTTAGAGCATTGGATGCTGTTTCTACTGTTTATGCGCGGTCGTATCTCCCACTAATAAATAAAAAAAATGAACCAACAAGGCGAGTACTACTTGATGCTCGATGCTTTTAAAAGACTTTAAAGTAGTAACTTAAATTGTCAGCTAGGCTAAGTAACAAATTAATATACGAATTCAATGTTAAGACAATAGATTGGTTTCACCGTCCAAGATTACTCCTGTACTAACACCGTCTCATAAAAATCTGATCAAGACACAACTTGCTATTTTGAGTATTGTAAATAACTTATCCATTTGCTCCCTCTCCTAATTCCTTTGCCTTTCCCTTATTAACCGCAGTGCCCCCTTATTTCTTCTTATATCTATTTCCACATCTATGATCCTTACAGTGAAGATAACATCAAGAGACCCCCTTTCTAATTTACTAGCCTATACCATAAAAACTTCATTAATAACCCACCCAAATACAAACATTTGATCAAACACAATCACGGTATCCAAACATGGCCCAACACACCCCAATAACCATAAGCGCTTATCGTAAAGACGTCTGGCGTGACTTACAGAAAGCGCCCGAGGGGCCTCGCCCAGGGGCGTGGTGCAAAGGGCGCGACATTTCTACTAGGGGTGGTCTAATATGACATTTAAGTTACTGTTTGGGTAAATAATGGATATTTTTGCTGTTGTCATCGTGTAACATGTATTGTTGAATTTAGCCTTTAAATCTGAATAGAATAAATGTGAAAATTGTTTGCTTCGAGATACATTTTTACCCTCAGCGCAAAAAGAGGGGTGGTATAAATTAACGCATGGATGTTACTCCCAAAAGACTGAACCGATTTTTAATTTGCTTTTATTGTTTTAGTTTATTTGATTTAAAAGATGCTCGTTTTCATGTTGAGTATTTTAACAAATGAAATGGCATTCAACGGAGCAATACCAACAGACAGAAGAAATAGGAACTACCAAACTCTAGATGGAAGGCACTGCATGGCGCTCGTCATCCAGAGACGTTATAAGGAATACCTGACTGACTTACTTAAATAGAAGTTCAACATTTTTAATAAATACACAATAAATTATAATTCCTACACATACATATTAGGCTAAAAGTTGATCACCAGTTTCCAATTAACCACCTACATCAGAGGCAAGCCACGTATGTCTATGTGCAGTAACTATAATAAGTAGTAGACGGCATGCGATGCGACCTCGGCGGCCCGGCGCGTCTCTGCTGCCCTTGATCCACTAACTTTCATCTCGCTGCACCACGCGCCCGACTTGCAGCTTTCATTGATTCCTATGCGGTAGAATGTTTGACGTATGCTCTTGTTAACGAGATGTAATTTTGTTTACGATCATAACATAGGATCGACAGTAATGTGATTAATCAGAAGTTATTTGACATTTTTAAAAACCCGTCTTAATCTCATTTCATCCTTCAAAAATCGTTTAAAGGAAAACTGTATTCAAAATGTTACTTATCAACCAATTTGGAGCCTTATTTTCTACGACACTACAAACTCGTAACACGGCCGTGTTGTCTTATCTTCGTGAAAATACCGTGGTAGATCTTACATTTTAGATAATTTCATCCACCATGACACGCCACACTACTTTCCCTACTAGCTCACAGTGAGCATGAGCAGAAGGGTGCACACGAACGCTACCATGGGTAACGTCGAGGCAGAGGCTTGGATCAGTACCTCTATGCCACAACACCCCGTCCAAAAAGTGGTGGGGCGCGTCTTGGTGAATGAAATGACCTATACACTCACGCCTTATCCCTGACGGGGTAGGCAAGGGCGATACTAGTACATTACATTTGAGATGCTTATTCCATCCATAATAGAGAAGGAACCTATCGCCATACCAGGCACAAATTCCAGACTCGAGACTGATACTAAGTAGAAAAAACCAATACCACTTTTCAACTTGCTCAAAACATATTAATTACACTTGACAGACTCCGTTACATCATCGATACTTTACAAATAAGTCCTCGGCCGGCCCACGCGTGGGCGACGCACCATATGGCGACCACATTTTAATGGCCAAGTTCAGCACTTTTACTGCCTTCATTGATATGTCAGAGATTTTATTAGTGTGTCTTTAGCAAGAAAAGTTTGTCGAATGCAGTCGTAAATGTCCATTTTAAGCAACTTAAAGGCTCCTATAGTCGATTTGCATATTGAATGAAGTATCACTATCTCTCAAAACTAAATTACAGCTGAGTTGGTTTCCATGTTTCGTTTCGTTCTACGTGTTAGTTTTCCATCAACAAAATATTATCTCCAAATTCAACAAATGATGCTTCCGACCCAAAGATGTTTATGAGTGTAAATAAATAATATAAAATAGCCTTTATTAACTGAGCTAATTACACATCACTACATTACTAATGTTTACAACAAATAATTTAGGCATTCGTCCCTGCTCCATCAACAAATTTCTTATAGTAATAATACCAGCCCTTTATTATAGTCACCACAGTCAGCAGTCAGCCCACTACGCGGCACGGGTCGCTTCTACTAACGAGAAGGATGCGGCCTCAGTCCACCACGCTGGCCTAATGCGGGTTGGCAACTTCACATACCCTCAAATTATAATGTAGAATTCCTTAGGTTTCCTCACCATGTTTCCCTATACCTCAAAAGCAAACGGTAATTGATAAACAATACACAGATGTCTTTAGGAAAGGCACAGGTGCATGTTTTGCGTCTTTTTGAACTTGTGGACCTTCGCTTCGATACTAATTCCGGTCCAAACAGCTATCGTCGCCACAAATAAACTTATACAACTTCATTAAAGAATAATCCAGTAAATGAAGGAGCCGGTAGGGGTCGGTCGCACCGAACCTTCAAGTGTTCAAATATCTGACATTCTTAATAAAACTCAGGTCAAAAAAGCGGAGCAGTGGAATCGTGAAAAAGTGGCAATTCATAGTCTCTGCCTACCCTTACGGGATAGATGCGTGATACTATGCATGTATGTAATAAAGGATGCGTAGATGACGTGTTTTATGATGTCACGCAGTACCTAGCTGATAAGGGTACGTGTGAACAGGTCAATAAAGATGACGCACACGTCGGTAAACATGTTGAGTCGTAATTCTTTATGTTTATTTGAACACACAAGTACCAAGTTCTTAAATTATTATCATTTCTTGGAAGCGGTTATTTAGTTAAAACACAGTTTAGGTACTATTCATATTATTTGATGTAAAAACAATTGTTGACTGGGACTTATGGTCGATTGCAATCCACATCACTTACTAGGCAATAATAAACCAATTAAAATAACTGATGATAAGAGACACGACCGCACATAAGCAATAGAAAAACAATCCAAACCCTTTAATTACAAAGTATTGTTTGGTATGCCAGTGCGCTCGCAGTAGTTAAACTGGCTACAATGTTCTTCACTCCGGAATACAACAGTGACTACACACTGGTGCTTGGTAGCAAAAACCTACCACCTACTACCAGTATATAAACCAGAAATTACACCAGAAAAAAAAAACAATGTCAAGCCGGAATAATTCTGACAACTGTCGACAGGGCATACAGATCTATGCCACAAAACCATCTTGATTTCGATTTCTCTTACAAATATTCTTGAATCACGAGACGACTTGCATCCCCGTCGCTGCATGCATATGCAACTAACAACTTCCCATCAATTACGTTTAATAGAACACAGTGGGTAATTTGCCTATTCTAAAATTTTAATAGCCTTAAGAGACCTGACCTAGTCTGTAGCCAGTTATGACTAGATTGCACTAGATCTTTTATATCGAGACCCTGTTAGGCCAGCAAACGTTTCCATGCTTGTTTTCTCATGAAGAACAGTACAGCCAATAACTGGGCATTGGGAAACTTATCTAATACCTCAGGGTGACTTGCGCAGTACGGTGCCTTGGAGACATTAGGGGTGATGTTGCTACTGTTTATGACTATTTACCACCAGACTAACGACTCGCTTGCCTCGTCGTTTTGGCTTCGCTCCGGATACAAGAATACCGAAGAAACTCAGGAGGACATAGATTTGAAGAACCGGATTTTTTCAAAATCTCCCGATACTCATAATTTACGTCTTGGCCTTAGCTCACCAGAAGCCAGTGACAAAGAAAACTGGCGACCTTTTTTTGGTTGCAATGTAAGCTTTACTACATTAACATTTTGCCAGATAATCTCCGGAGTTCGTTGAAGACCACAGAAAAATGTCCGGATACTAATATCATCTCCGGTGTAGCTATCATAAGACTACGTATACAATAATATAAGCCCTCTATTATATACTGTACCACAGCTGGGTACGGATGTCCTCTACTACTGAGAGGGCTTAAGCCTTAGTCCACCACGCTAGCCTAGGGCGGTTTGGTAGACTTCACACACCCACTAAATTCTTATAGAGGACTTTTGAGGCACGCAGGTTTCCTCACAATGATTTCCTGCACAGTTAAAGCAAACGATAATTCATAAAAAATACACACATAATTATTAGAAAAGTCAGAGCTGTATGCCCGTGGGATTTAAACCTGCAGACATTCGTCTCGGCAGTCCGTTTCACACTCAACTAGGCTATCGCCGCTCCCTATACAGACTTCAATATTCCCAAACCTTACCTTTATAACATTCGCGTAGATTAACAATCCACAACCGCAGCGGAACTAACATCCCAAATGGCCCTTACCGGTTGGCACACGCCGCTTCCTCGTTGGATTTTTGACAGCATCAAAATAACAAAAGTTACGAAATGTTTGTTTCTATTTAAACTCTGTTGGAGGATTGGTGCCGGCGCGAAAACCGAACTGAATCATCGCGTAAAATTAGATGAGTGGTGTTCGCTCGTACTTGCTTTGGAGCATCGCGTGCAATCTTTATGAACCATGATTTGTCTAATATATTCGATTGTTTTATACTAGGGATATAAACAAATGGATCTAGCCATAAACCAGGAATCAATTGTTTATAGTGACGTGCCTACATCCTAAGGATTTGTGGAAAATGAATCGATTATTCTAAACATGAAAAATCTGTACCCAAATTGTCACGACTTTTTCTGGCCCAATACATTCATGATAAATTTATCGAATTAACCCAAATATGAAAAATATAAACCTACACAAATTTTCTGGCGACCTTTTTGATCCAATACTCAAAAAACTTGGTAATTTTATAAAATTGAGAAGCCCCTGAATCCGACGGCCCGTGCATTCTTCCCGTCAGGCCACACTATTGTTACTACAGTGCTTGTTTACATTTATACAGTGCCGGTGATGTTTTACGATTTCGCACGTTTGCACGAATGTTAGACAATGTGAAACTAATTCAACGGATATTATCGCAGATTTTAATCTTATTCTTCTCTCGACGTTTCAAAGGCATTGCAGCACTTTGTAGTCGCGGTCTAATCCAAAAAGTTAATGATACAATTCTACCAGAAATTATTAAATTATACAAATTAATAATTTTAAAACATTACATTTTTTGCCGGGTCTGTACCACTGCCCTACAGGCAATCCAATGTGAAGTGCACTCTCTGTTGCCCGTCACATAATAAGTAAAGTTTCCGGTGACCCAAACACCCCACATCTTTCCCAATTCTCTTTATAGCTGGTAGCATTAAAGATACTTCTGACAGTAAGTTAAAGGCTGGTTAACATCACATGTTCCCCCTCTCCCATGGAGATAATTCTTGTGCGCTTGGGCTCCACACCAAATGCACGCCCATTCACGGGGGACGTTTGTCGCTGTCCTAGGCACACAGTAAAGTATGCATACCTCGTGGTTGCTAATTCACATTGAGACCTATGAGGGCTCGAGAACATTTCCTGGCCTTCTCCCCTCCTCCCATCCGAAGAGGGTTCCGTCTCCTTCCCTCACATTTTCTTCTCCGAAGAAGATACCAGGGTATCCCCTCTCAACGTTCCTCCAGGACCTTGCAGT
Source organism: Manduca sexta (assembly GCF_014839805.1). NCBI lineage: Eukaryota > Metazoa > Arthropoda > Insecta > Lepidoptera > Sphingidae > Manduca > Manduca sexta. The sequence continues at coordinate 9,183,510 of NC_051117.1, read as the reverse complement.
CCTAAGCCGAGGGATTCCAAATTCCAATATCCCATTCACAGGTATCCCCTAGCGTCGACTGCGGGATCCGATACAAAAAGAAACATCAGGTCATTTAGGTTACATCAAGCGACTTACTAGCTCGTTAGGGCTCATTTCCTATCCTATAAAATACATCAGTCATCACACAAAACTAATTACAAAGGCCAATGTCCTTCAACGCGAACATCGCATTGTTTTTAAAAATATGATACGACCTCCAAACCGTAACACCGTGACATAACACCTGGACCTTGACGTTATTTACAGCGGTCGTTTCATGGTGTTTTTATTCATTCTGTGACTGTTCATAAAGATTATATTACTAATAATGCCAGCCCTATATTATACCTTATTCCACTGCGAACAACCCTTTATATTTTTTTATATGAGAACGGCAAAGTGAACCCTCTCTTGATGGTAAGCGGATTAGGGTTCAGAGTCGATTGACGAGAGATGATTATCCTTCGTCAGACATGAAATTATCGCGGCCTAAATGTGAGAATAAAAATATTTTTGTGAGGGTAGTTTTTGCTATAAGAACACTGAGCATTGACAGACCATACTGGTCGGTTGGTTAGTGAAGAATTTGTGAATGTGTTTCTGTAGTCGGTGATATTTCTTTTTATTTTAATCAAAGTAGCGTCGGTATCCTACATAATGTTTAGACTTTAGTTCCCCACAATGGCCTAGTCTCGCACCACCAGTTTGTGGTTCCGCAATCCAGCACGCGTGGCTCTGAAAAGCTTCATGTTTTTGGCCATGATCGTCGCCAATTTCCATGAACCGTATCATCGCTCATTAACTTTAATCAGCGTGTTATCAAATCATTATCTTCTGCTTCCATTATCAGAACATTTCGGGTGTGTGCATTAATGCAATATTTTATTTTGATGGAATGTACCCACTGTCATCCACCCATAGAACTATAATATTTCTTAGTTATAATCTCATGTATTGAGCTGTCCATTGTTGGTCAATGGCCTTTACTTCTAGCGATGTTATGATCTCACGTGCACCGAGGCATTATAGTGTTAATATAATTTTCAAAATTCTAACTAACTCTCACCTTCATGAAATATGATCTTCAAAAAACCAACCCGAGAATTGAACTCAATCAAAACTACACATCGCACAACCCAAATACGTTGGATCAATAAATCGCTCAGCTACATATTAAATACCCCGCAACATCGAATACATAATTAACATCGTGACGTCACACAATTCACATACATTTACAGAGTCACTTACGGCCAATAAATATGCAAAGACAGTCGGTTTCCTGTCTGTAGTGAAGTTCACATCGCATGAACAGCAGTTAGTCACCTATCAGACGTCTCGTGGTATTACTAGGTGGAGATTACACTGGGACAGTGCCTTGCGAGTGCATGTAAGTTGTAGAGAAATTGAAGATTTAGCGCTCAGAGAACTAGCTGTTGTTTCCAAATTAGACAAAAACGTCTTGGTAAATGAGGGAAATCAAAATTAGGCAACGGCTTCCTTATGCCTCTGGCATTGCAAAGTCCATGGGCGCTGAATGCTGCTTACCATTAAGCGGACCGCTTGCTCGTTTGCCTTCTAAGGCAACAAAAAGAAATATACATCTACTTCAACAGTAGGGCTATTTAGACGTAGCGAAATTGAGTAAGATTTTATTCAACTATCAAGACAAATTGGCGCGTCAGTTGCCAAACTATATAGTTGGTGCTGCACCGAGCCCCACTGGAACGTGCTATTATAACTGATTTTCTACTATACGAGTATATTGTCATCGCGTTTGCGCGTTGTCCATCAACAAAATTCAACATATAACTAAAGGAAAGAACACGAGTTATTTCTTCCTTCGCACACTTCCGAAACAGTCACACCTGCTTGACGAAATAAGAAAAATGGTTGTGGCAAACTTAAACATGTACAAACACAAAATTTGTTGAATGTAAGTCGCTATCCAACAACGCTCGCCCATCCACTATCCCAGTGTGTAACTGCAGCACTAAATCACTTTGCGAAAGGGCAGACATTTGTAACAGCACACTCTGCAGTGTCTCCAGTCTATATTTAGATATCACTGGAATTAACTGCACTCTATCGATCCGGTCTCGAGTTGGGAAACACTAGTAATTTATAGTATGCTGGTGTATTTAAATGGTAACAGATGTTTAGTAAAATGAGAAGTGCAATTTTGGAACGAGTAAGTTAGCTCGCTTTCATGGAAATGTTTGAATGAAATTCTATACACTCGATGTTCCGAAATAGACATAAAAACTAATAAAAACGACCTGAAAATCATGGAACAAGGTAAAATATCCGTCTATTTTCGTTTCTGATTTCGAAAGGGCTGAACGGAATTTGATGAGCTTTTCTTCTGCCTTATGATAAGAAGATCATGTTACGCTGGTTGTAACAACACCCAAATACTTGTTAATTAAATTCGCCCAAAGATCCTACAATACCACCACACTAACATACAAATCTAGTGTCGTGGTCATCCGAACATTAGATTAATCAATCACTTAACACCAAGTGGCCTAAATTCCGCACCAGTGCTGTTCCCCACTATAAAAAAAAAATTACAACAATAACCTCCCGTCCCACGCCCATATCCGAATCTTAAGATGACAAACATTTCATGAACTCACGACTCCTCGCTCCACAGCATCACTCACAGCGTCAAGAAGCCTGGTATATGTTAAGGATTTATGAATGACAACGCACAGAGGGCTGTTGATAAGCTATCATCGTTTATTGACACTTTAAACACGATGTATAAAGAGCGCTTTGTTATACCAAAAGCTCCTCACGATACTTGAAACTTAATATTTTTATCGCAATAAAATGCACTTGGATGTATAGTGCCATATCTTGTAAATTTGGCTTTAATAAATCTTTACTATATTTTTAGGGTATGTGACTTTGCCAACCCGCACTAGGCCAGCGTGGTGGACTAAGGCCTAAGCCATGTCAGTAGTAGAGGCCTATGCTCAGCAGTGAGACAGTATTTAATACAAAGCTGGTATTACTATATTTGTGTGTTTGTAATTTTGATGCTTTATAATTATGCTTAATATAAAGTTCTACGCGGTATTCGTATCGTATATTGGCAGATGTATTATTTACCATTAGACGAGCCACAAGCGTATTTTTTACTATTTTAATGAAAAATATCTTTCTGGGAATTAAAGTCCCACTGTGCACTTTTCGAAGATAAAAATGTTGCCTACATGATTACCCAAGTCTTGGTTTTGCCAAACTAACGTCCACTTGTTGCTATTATATAATGCAGATACACTTCTTAATAAACAATTCAGTACCGTTAGCATGTTTAATTCAGCTTCAATAGGCAATAAATATTTGTCGAAGTCGATGTTTACAAATGATTTTCCATACTCTATTTGCATACGCTACGAGATCAGAATATTAATGTAGCTAGTACCGAGTTTGTTCTAGATTCTATTGCTGACTGTACTTCCGATCGATCTAGATTCTCCGGTGCTGACCCTACTTTGTATAAGCTTTAGCTTAGGTTAGACGTTATTGAGGAAAGGTCGATATTACTAAAAAATGACTGTTTTCGAAACTCAAATGTACCAGTTACAATGCATTTATAAATTTGAATTTAGAATTTTTAACTAAAGAGATATCAGATCGAAGTGGCCAGTACGACAAAACGCCAATTTCATATGTAAGGACCAATGGAAGTGTACCCTTGCTTTTTGAATCTAAATTACTAAACTTCAAACGGACCAATCAGATTAAAGTTTATTTCGCATGATTACAAATGACTTATTTCGATAGTCTATTGGATTATTTCTTAGGTACTGTAAACACGAAGTTGGGGATTAGAGACGACTTTTTAAATAAATCGTTAATCAACATATTTAAAAGAATTTATTAAAACTTGGGATGATATAATGAGCGAATAAACATATTTTACTTAGCTATATTTTTTTAATAGTAAACTATCGGACTAATAAGACTGTGTCGGTAGCGTAGTTGTACTGTGCGCGGTACGATATAGCTCTGAGGACGCAGGATCGAATCCCGGGTAGGACAAAGTGATATTGGGTTTTTCTCCTCGGGGTCTGGAATTTGTCCTCGATTTGGCCATAGGCTCGCCCCCAACATGAGATGGAACACAAGTAAAGAGTAAATGCCCTACTTGCACATCTGCCTACCCCTTCGGATATAAATAGGATATTTGTCAAAACATATTTGTATAGGTACAAATGACTATCAACACACAGCTCCGAGTCAGTGTACTTGCCTCCTTCCAAAGTGAAAGTAAATGAATGTAGCTTCGGTTGCGAATTATATTACTGCACGTGGGGGATTAAAATAACAATATTTATTTAAGGTTTATAATTCGTACCTTTTTGTCTGAGTAAATGTTTTTAGTGCGGCTTCTGGTTGAAAGCCGAAGCTAACCGGTTATGCCTTTTTGAAGCCAATATGTGATGTTCACTGACGACTTTTGTATTCTTTTCAGCTCTTTATACGTATTATGTAAGCATTTACAGTCTTACTTATAAAAATTACGCAAAGCTATAATTACTTACGTGTTGACAAGTCTGCCCTTAAACTTTTAATCACCGACGATGTTTAAATTTGACAGATATGTAAGCAATGCTTAACCATCTCTTAACGCTAAAACAAGTTTATAAGTATTGGTAATTGGTGGCAAAGCAATTGATTAAAACGTAAGACGAGTTTATAAGTACGACTGTTAATTTGTTATAATAATAAATTATTAAAAACCCCAGTCTGGAATCGCTAGAGTATTATAACTCTTCATTGGAAATAAGGCTTGCTACCAACTATACGCGAGTGTTCCTATACCTTTTCATACAGTACGATGTAATAATATTTAAGAGTACAATCTCTGTAACCTTCCAGAGTGTGAGGACGGAAGACTGAGGGCATAAGACAGAGGGCCGAATGACCAATGGCGCCGAAAATAGCGTGCCAAGCCGACGGGCGGCTATGTCAAATCCGAGTTGTATTATTTTTTAACTCAAATCCATAACATAAAGAACATGTTTCTGTTTTTTTGAGGTTTAATGGTCATTGATATTTGTATCAGTTTATATAATAATAATATCGGCCCTGTATTACAAACTGTCCCACTGTTGCACGGACCTCCCCTACTGCTTAGAGGGATTAGGCCATAGTCCACCACACTGACTTAGCGCGGATTGGTAAACTTCACACACCCTCAAACTTCCTAGAGAACTCCTCAGGTATTCAGGTCCTCTTTTCTGTCTGTCTGTGTGTTATCGATTTACTCCAAATCTACTGAACTGATTTTTATGTAATTTCGTATGGCGATAGTTTACCACCTTGGGAAGGTTATAGGCTACTTACTATCTTGGAAAACTCCTTCACGCGGACGAAATTGCAAGCAAAAGCTGGTGTAGGTATACGACACATTTCACGTCTCCTAGGTCTCGAAATTATGGTATCGAGAAGTCCAAAGTTCGATTGTAACGACTCAATAAATACAGTGTCACACAAATTGACATTTTCATAATATACAGTCATAAAAAAAAGAGTAAATCACACATTACAAAAACATCTACAATCCAGATGTAAGCATTATAAATCTCTGAAGGTCAGTAGCACATAACGCCAAAATTAACGAGGCGTGAACTAATAAACCGTGATATTAACTGAATATAAAGCTTTTAGCGGACCAATGAAATTAAATCATCTGCAGAACAAAGCTTGACTGTCTTCAAAGACAGACATTTATTGTTCCTACAGGTTATAATTGACAATTATATTTATTTTATTCTGTAGTACTAGCATTGTAAAAGACTGGAGTGTGAAACGGAAGATCCTGGGTTCCAGACATGTTTCAGACCAAACTGATCTGATGGTTTTTTGAAAACAACTTTTCCTAGACCATATCTCTTAGAGGATGTTACCATCACGGGTGTGTGAATATTAAATAAAAGCAAAGTTCGATTGTTTGGAAACTGACTTATTGTTTCTACAGGTTAATGAACAAACACATATTTTTTATACATTACTAGGTTTAACAAAATTTCCTAGATTGTGAATTTTTCTGGTTTAAAATGTAGCCAATATGTTAAATAAAGGCCCAGTCTGTGCTAATTTTGATACAAATCCATTCAGTGGTATTTACTTCTAAACAAAACTGCTTTACAAACTTGTGCATTACAATATTAAACTGCATAGTAGTTTACTACTGGACAAGATATCAGAATTAAAGATTTCGTAATTCAGACACATTACACAATTAGATTGCAGCTGATTGATTCAACATAATCTTTGTGGTTGGAAACAAGCTGAACTAATTGCATAACATATTGTATGCAAAGGAATGTATAAACAATACTGTGTATGTTAAGTTTACAGTTGTATGTACAAGGACAAATCTCGGAGGTTTTATTGTGGTCATAACCCTCTAGGGACTACTAATAATTTTTTAATGACTTACATTAATAAATTTAATAAAATAAATATTTTTTATGATAGGTAATACATGTGACTGACATGGATAATTTCACTCTGTTATTTAATTTAAGTGGAAAATCATTATGTTAATCGATTTGGTGTCTGTCCTGACTGTCTATAATATGACACTCCCATTACTTAAAAGCTGAATCAGTCCTTGTGTATGTATGTAATTAACAGGATAATATTTAAGTGTTAAAATAGTCACTAAAATACAATACACATAATATTTCGAAATCTCAGGAATTAGAAGGCAATTAACATTCCATTTTGAAAACAAGATTTAAGGGATCTATTAAGATTTTACACTACAGTATAACATCAATGTCTATATGTATAATGTCACTTATTACAATGAAGACTTCTTATACCATAAAAATTTGCTTAACTACCTACACTGACCAATAGTTTCATACAAAAATGCTTGCCTTACAGCTTATATCTTACAAATTTATTAGCAACCCAGAGCTTTGACTAATCCCTTGTGGACTTTGTCCGCTTGTCACCATCAATAATACCATTGAGTATGATGATTCATTTATTGCTCATTCATAGACCAATAAATTGTTTCAAGTCATTAAATTGAATGGAAGTAGTAAATTGAATTTTCTAGTTTATGGTAAATTGCCACAGCATGCTACTATAATGTGTTAAATTACAAACTGAAATAATAATATAACTTGCAGTCTATTAAAGATACCAAATAAGTTCATATTAGTATGGTGGTAAACAGCCTAAATGCTCTTAGTACAGGACGTCTGTACCTAGCAGTGGGATAGTATTATTAACTAGAAGGCCATTGTTATATTCAAAATTCAAAAAGCCTTTATCACTACAAAGAGAGTTAATGTTTTTTAACTTTAAGTTTTAGTTGTATTTAGAGCATTTGCCATTTTCCCATGTCCTTTGCTGTTCTCATCCACAATGGACCAGCAAACTTCTTTAGATCATTAGACCGCTGTCTAAGTTGCCCACTTATTTTCCGCTTTGCATTATCTCAAGGTGGCCACTCTGTTACTTTTGTTGTATGATATGTTACTATTATTATTTAACACTTTATTGTACATCAAATTAAGGTGGAATGTATAAACATAAACTAGTATATGAGAGTGTTTTGTCCCAGATTTAATAAACAAGTCATTGACATTTAAACAAAATCCACTGACATTCTAATTCACTGCATTCTGAAATGTTTAGATACCAATGTAGAATGTTCTTGACTGTTTACTATTATAAAAGTGTTAAAGCTATTACAAAATTTATTACTAAACATACACTATATCATAAAATAAGAGCAGCAGGAATGTAAACAAATAGATCTGCAATTTTACGAATTACAAAATGTTATTAGTTTGGTAGTTTGTTAGCTACATCTAAGGTGTAGCTCAGAGGGGTGCTTTTAGGAGATAAATCTCCATCCACCTCCCAAAATAAAGTTTGTTCAACTAACAATTGATTTTATACTTATTAAGGCTGATAACCTTCTGTTATTTTTTTTATTGAAATCAAATATGCAATCTATACTAATATAATAAAGAAGGTATTTCATGGTAGATATTCGCTTAGTGGTGTCTCAAGTATAGCCAATGAGTTGGTAACTAATTATCAGATGTGATCACTTCTTACACTGAGCTGATATTTTTTTCTATCATGCATAATTGGGAAACATGGATTATGACATTTCAGACCTTAGTATTAAGGCTTTACGGTTTTATATCAATTAACCAATAATAAAGTACAATATATGTTACCTCATGTATGTGGCTTCATTTCATGACAAGTTTTATACAACATATATGGTAAAAAGTGTCTGCAGAACAATCAGTTGACACACATATTTCTTAAAAAAGTCGTGTAGGTACTTTATAAACAACGGCAGAACAATTCCCTCACAGGCATGACACATATGTACACAATGTATAGTTTCAAACCTAAATAGAAATGACCTTACATTACTTCGGACCCTAAAAACAACCGATTAACAATTCCAATAAGATTCAAAATGGATGAATCACTTTCCAGCCTCTCTCATTGGTCATCTGACGAATCTCTGCATCTTAACCCCTATTCTTCAAGGTTACGTTACGAAGAAAATGCAATCAGCTAACAGACAACAGTGAGATACAATATCGACACGTCGATGACATAATCACAAAGTAATTTTAAAGTAAACGTGATGTAAACAATAAAAATTTACACCTACATCTAACTGGAACAAGCTAAAAATAATATTTAGTAATTTACAATTCCTTCACTCACCTGTTGAGCGACCGGATCTAGAATACTCTCGATGATTTTAGTGTGAAACACAGGCATTTTGACTATTAATTATCACTTAAACATACGTACACAACTAAACGGTGTTAATCACAAATTCACAAAATAAAAATAACACAACCGAAAGACGAGACACACAGAAAAATACTAACCGGCTAGAGGGGCACGTAGGGCTGCGCCGTGCTGATATACTTATTCGATTAGAGAGCATTCGAATCAAAACCAAGCAGATCATTAAATAAAAGCAATCGTTATATACGATGGTTTGATTTGTTTTAGTATTGTATTTTCATTAATCGTAATATATTTAAATGGTTTAGTTTGATAATAATTTATTATTTATTTTGTATAAATGATGCTATCATAATTTTATAAAACTAACTAGCTTTTTAAGAGAAGATCTTTTTAAGCTGTTTTAAGAGAATGTCGGCAAATTCTTTATTATTTGTTATTCCTTAGTTTTTTTGTAATAATAAAAATACCTACAGTGTAATAGGTGAGAATAAACGGATTGAATATTATATTACATATACATACACTCTATACCTACCTGATAAGGTATCAGGTAGGCATAGAGTGCAGATAAACTTAATCTTATTGAAGACCATGCGGCGCGGCGTGGCTAGTCTTAATTGGAATATTTATATCGACATAGTTAATTGTATCTATTCAGATCAAATATTTAAATCGATTGCAGTGCATCACTTGCAACCACTGTTTGAAACAGTGACATTACTTTTAGTATTGCCATATCAATATTGAAAATGTCATTTTTTGGTAGTGTAAGTAAATAAAGCTGAGAAATAAGGTCTAAACTATTATAATAAAGTTATTTATTTAGATTCAATACATACATTAATTATAATATCTTAAATGTTACAAAGTCTTTAAATTACGTGCAATACTAAATTAACAAATTTTACATAATATTTTATGAACAAATATGTACAGTCAATAACAGAATACTTATTTCTAGTGTACAATTTTTAAAATATATTTTAAAACTTTAACGACTATTTCTGAAGTTACAGACACGTAGTATAACGTATAATAAACATTAGATAGCAAAGACTTCTTAGTTTTTGCATAAAACATTTTTGTTTACATTTTCGCATACACATTTGGAATGGGCTGGGCAATATCCTCAGAAAATTTATTACTCTATAGATAGTAATATTATAAACACATATAGGCCCCCAATCTCTGCATCTTTTTTCTAAGACTGTAGGGGTAAAGCCCTCGAATGCATTTTGCAATTTATCATGTTAATTTTATAAATATTTACTGTAGACACTGTTATTTTTGCTTTAATTAATTTCAGAGGATGTCCGAGCCCATTTTTTATGCCTATGCATTTATGTTATTTACACATTAAGTATTATTTTATATTTATACATACAGATTTCAAAATTGAGGCCGAACTATAATACATATTACTGTTATCCTCAGAAGTAGTCTCAACAACAATAAAAAACAATTACATCTACAAATCAAATTGAACACGTTTGACTAGACGCTACTTGAAATGATTCAATACTGCTTTTTGACTGTCCTTACTTTTGTAAAGGTAATAAGAAAACATACTACTATAGTTAATAGCTACTTAGTTCTTTTCTTAAGCAATAATAAATTATTTTACTTTCCCAATTGTAGTCTAAATACGAAATTTACATTTTTATACAATATTCCTGCTTGACATTGTTACAGTTTAGATTACTTACAGTTATTAATGTTAAAAACTACGTAGACATATAAAACATTTACGTATTCCAGTGCGTGATTTTCGTATAGGAGGTTATAACGTCGAGGTTTAAAATAATTTAAAGAACTAGAGCATATATTGTATCACTCTAAAGCTTTATTTAATAAGGTATTGTTATAATTTTTATGATTTACGCCAAAAGTTAGAATTAATAAGGAACGTATTACCATACAAAACACGTAGAAAAAAATTGAAGAGTTAAGTAAATATTACAATAATTTTATATTTTTCAAAGTATTTTTATGATAGAATCCAATATAATTTGACTACCTAGTAGGTGAATTACCTATTGTTATGTATTTACTAACTTATAACACAAGAATGACAAAATCTAGAATATTTTTGTAGGTAATTAAGTATCCTATATTTTATGTGCACTAAATTTTATTCTTGACTGTACAGTGTTGCCTTGTGCGTCAATATATTTCTGTCTACTACATTATACATGAAATTGACCCGTCAACGAACTTGTACATTTTCTACAATTTTACTTACAATTTAATTACAATTATCTATATGAATTTAATTTTAATATTTATTAATTTGCCATTTAAAAATAACTATATTCTTTTGAAGTTGCACATTCTTATTCTACCTCAAATGTATTGTATTTTTCTACTCTTCATACGAGGACAAACTTATATAGTATCCTCTTCTTCTGGTTAAATGTTGCTAGCGATCGGGATTCTTACTAAATTAGTAATATTCGACTTTCAAAATTTATTTTAATCTTGCATCTAGGACAGTTAAATGTTTTGCAATTAAATCTCAAATTTTAATAAAGTAATGTCTAAGTTTGCAATATAAACTTACTTGCTTCGAATAAAAATTAAAGCTTAACATCAGTGCTTCATAATAAAAATATAAAATCAGTAAAATAAATTTAGACTCGTAAAAGTATTTCTAAATTAAAATTAAAAATTAAAATAAGTCTTTGGTTTGTTTTAAAGCTTTAAATAAAGCATTGTTCTTATTTTGTAGACTAGACACTTACATGAAATATTTAAGTTTACATGAAATATTTAAGTTGTTTTGTTATTTTCATGAAACATTTAAAAAAAACATAACGGATGTAGACTTTCGAATAAAGCAAACACAAGCTGACTGATTATAACAGTTGCTTTAGGGACATTTTTTAGTTCTATTGAAATGAAATAAAGATAACATAGAGAAATGTTTTACGAAATATAGGCAGCCTATACCAGTATTTTTACCTGTTTTTTTCTTATCACAAAACCAGTGTTACCAGCCTTTATAATTTACAAATATTCAACTATATCGCACTTGATGGATATATTGGGACAGCTGACACCATAACTGAGGTTTAGCCCGTGAGGTTGACTCTTGTGTCTCTCGGTCAGGAGTTTGTGGAAGATGGGTAAGATCGCACATTCGAAGAGTTCTGACTCCGAGCTGGCGGTATACATCTTTCGCTGTTCCACTGAGTCTTGGCGTTTTGAGTCGCTTCTGTACGCTGCTGATTTGCGCTCTTCTCGCTTATTGTTTGGTGAACCTTGAGGATATTAGAATAGAAGAAGAAATATGATTAAGGCTCTGTTTTACAACTTTTAAAAAAAATATATTTGCCTGTTATCATATTAAACAAACTTGCCAAAATATTACCTACGGTTATCAAGTACGTACCGGATTTATGCCTTGAAGCTACATTAGGACTACTTTTATGGTGATCGGGTCGTGGTGGGTGGCTCGCCTGCGTCAATCTTGGAGAGTCACTTGCCTTCGCCCTCTTCAGAGGCTCGGCTTCTTGTCGCAGCCTCTTTGCAGGCGACTCTTGGCCTTTCGACACCCTAATCGTGTCGGGGTCCGGTTTCCAGGACTCTGTTTCTTGGGGTGCCTCTTGAACTGGCGTTTTGGGCAGTTCCTCATGTCTCCGGGATTTTAATTCTGGTTTTTCTGTTCTTTCATCGTGGTATGATCTGACCTGTAAAAAAATGAATTTAATGGATTAAGTAACAACGAGACCCCTGCCAAAACCAATAACTTCCAAAAATGAAATGAAGGTCAATGTAAGAACAATCTTCTGAAGAGAACTCACTTGAGCAGCCGACTGTCTCCGCTTGACCTGAGACTGTTGCGGGGGCGTGCTTACCGGTTGCGGGAACTCCGAACCGCGGCGCTGTAAGACAAGGGCAATCTCATAAACCCTTACTAACGTACAATCAAACTAAAATTAATGTAGTTGCAGATGCAGACCAAAGGTATGAATTACCAGATACATAATTATTATGAGACTTGTTTCTGCCAACGTAGGACTTTATAGAGTTTCGGGTTTTCACGTGGTATTCTAATAATTTCAAATGCGTTATGATTGATTTGTAAAAAACATAATTACCTTGGCTAATCTGTCAGTCATCCTGAGTGTCTCGGCTTCTCTGTACCCTTCAGGTGTACCGCCTCTTGCCGCTCCAGCTAAAGAGAAAATACAAATCTATAACTAGAGTAGACTTTATGTAACACTAGTTTTGGCTGCGGCTCAACTCGCGTGGAACATTTTCAGGTATAAAAAGTAATCTATAGTCCTCAGGAGTAATATAGCTTCCTACTAGTGAAAAAAAATCAAAATTGGTCTAGTCGTGCCTACGATTAACGCGTTTAAACAAAAAGACTCTTGTTTATATATTAGTATAGATATCATATATACAATTAATTAAAATTTGTCAGCAAGATACGTAGTTCGTCTTTATATAGTCGAGCAAACTTGATGAGGCATATAAATCGGTACATACTAAATGGTTTATCTTCGAAAACAGTAACTAAAAAAGTAACTTACGAATATTGATAGAAGCATTAGACGCTCTCCTTTCCATGCTTCTGCTGTCGACTTCCCTAGAAAATAAAGCAAAATGTTTTCAATTCTTTTTACAACAATATTGTCCCTTTTTTGTTTTGTCATTTAATGTTTCAAACTCGTGTCTGTAACCCTTCCTCCTTCTCTGGAGCCTATAGCTTAGGTAGTTGCTCCGAAAACGATGCCAAAACGACTTCTTGGTAAAAAATAAGAACCTATGATGATGCGGTGACTGCTGTTGCCTGCTCTTCTCCGAGACACTCCTCTGCATCGGCGAGTGATGGTGAGCTGGAAGAAGAAAACATTATTAATATCTCTGGAAAGTAAACCGGACCTTTAGTCGGCTATTTCCTAACGAGTATCCTTTTTTGCGAACTGTACTTACCATCAGGTGCTGTGTGATCACTTTGACGCGCTAGAAATAAATAATGTTTATTATAACGCAATTTTGAAACGGCATTGATAAATAAAAGAGAAGCATACTTATGAAAGTAAAAAAGAAATGGTTTTACCAATTAGAATTTTGAGAGATTTTCTTAATATAATGGGTGATTGATCGTCAGACTAATAGAATATTTTGGTAAATGTAGTAATTTTGAGAGTTAATTCAAAAATATGTCATCCCTGTTACGCAAAAATATACCGCCATTTCAACCCAATTATGATTTTAGAGAAGGTCTTTGTCATTAAAAATTATCCATGTATTTTGACAGCTAAATAACTGTGCAAGGATTGCTAAACTCTATCGTGACTGAAGCGAAATTAGTAGGCATATATGATAAGAACGAGTAAGTAGGAACCCATTGTTTCAGTCCTTTGGAATTCAGGCGTCATAACATTTAATTATATACAAGAGGAGAGTGTAATGTAACATTTAGATTAAACAATTTAGAAGTGATGAAACACGAGATTCAAGGATATTTCATTGTAACTTATTAGTTAATTGAATAAAGAAACTTACTGGATCCAGGTGGAGACTTCTGACACGTGTACTGGAAAGTTGTGGTGTCCCACAAATCGCTCTGCACAACTATGAAGTTCTCTTTCTTTCTCTTTTCGGAATCTCTTCTCTGACCTATTTTAAAATATATTTAATTACATTAATTTTGGAAACGTTTGCTATTTATGATGCGTTTTTTTTCTAACCAGACTTCATGATTCTGATAGGGAGGAAAATCTTAACAACAGCGTCGTCAACAGCTAAAATTTAAAAAAGTTGTGTATCTGAAAAATGTAGGTAGATATTGTAACTTTGACTCTCCGGATGAACAACACCTCAGTCCCCCCCGTGACCATGAAAGCTGCAAAGTCTTCGAAACGTCAGGAGAAAATAATAATATAAAAAACCGCGATAAAAAATCTGTTAAATAGTTTTTATTTCAAGAAAAATCTTATTCATCAAGTATACCCAAATTCCAATCCCACGCTGCAAAAGATGTTTTGTCAAATCTAAATACAACTACAAATTATTTCCGATCTGGATAAGGACTTTTAATCATAAATCCGGCAATTATTTTAATTAAAAAATTATCTACTCTAAGAAGAGTTAAGTATTATTAATTTATATTGAATGCTAAGATTATATTACTCTATAGAATGATAAAAATATAGCTACTTACAAGATTTCCGCCTCTCGACAGAGGAGTAGTCGTGGTCCACATCCAGTATGTCTTCAGGCTCCTGCTTTGGTTTTGGAGGTATCGGCGGATCTCTCTCTTGACCTAAGCAAATGTGAAATAATGCATCATGTATTACTATTATGGTTATCATCAGCCTAATTTCTTATAGCAAAGGCAAGTAGGTAAATAACCAAATGGACTCCATAATTAATAATTATTACCAATAATAGCTTGATCACTTATATAGCCAGAAAAATCTATATGATATTCGATTTTTAAAGAGGAAGGATGGAAGTTGAAAAAGAATAAGATGTTTCGGCAATCTTATAAGTTATACGAAATACAATCACAAATCGATTTTTATTTAAATTGCCCTCTCTGCCGAGCCGGCCGAACGTATCCTTAATGAAGATTTTTCTCAGCCACTTCGTAATCTTTCTTTGTCGTTTAGGTCTTGAGCTATTTCAATAGCTATAATATTTATTATGCCATGTTAAGGTATACTTAACAAAAACGATTACACCTGCAAATTACCTATAACCTTCCTCTCCATCCCTGGTGGCGGTTCCAGGTCGTCCTGGTCCACGGAGACGTGCATGAGGTCGGTGAGCAACGCAGCCTGACTCACGCTGGACATGCGCCGGTGCCCGCGCGGCACCGGCTTGTGTTCCCGCGACGGCGTGGTTTTTGTCGACGAGTCCTGAACCTTCACCACTTTCTTCTGTAGTTCCGGGGTCTGGGATAATTTGATTTATGATAAGTGAATTAACTGGAAATCGTTATACCAAAACTCATGGTGCGACGTGCACTAAATTATTTTTTATCCTACTCCATGATTTTTAATCTCGGAAGTCCAAATGTTCCTTGACTCTAAATAGGTATCACATAAACTTTGATGATTTCTATGTTCTATCTTGAGGGGCTCCTTTTTCCGCACTTAGCCCGTAACTTTGATGACTTTAAGAGGATCGAATTATTTTACATCTGGATAATGACACGAGCAAGTATTTCGCTTAATAGTTGTCATCATGATCGATCAAAAACAAAAGTAGGTATGCTTTTGTTGACAATCATCAAAGAAAACTGATACCTTGTTAACCTTCGGTGTCGCAGCCTTCGTATACATCGGCTCTTGGACCTTGGCCGGCACAGATTTAGCAGTAGGAGTGTCACTGCTTTTCAAAGCTGGTATGGTCTTTGCCTCAGCTTTCGCCACCTCGGAGACTTTCGTTATCGGCTTGGGTGTTGGTTCTGATGGCTCCTAGACGAAGGATTTAGTTTTATTTGTACTTTTTTACCAATGAGATGTAAATCATTTATTACTTAACTCTAAAGATATAAATTACAGGTGCAATTACTAAACTTAAGCTTTTCAGAGCTTAGTAGGCACCAATCGTATCATTTATGTATACGAAACTACGGCCATGCAGCCTGGCATTCCAAAACTGGGCCTGTCAACGTGTCTATAGATTTTAAATATTATACCAGAACTTATCATTATATAGACGGCATATCAAAAAGCATGGACCTGTTTCACAAGTTTTAAGTCAGTTTTATTCAAGGATATCCTTGATTAGCACATTTTTCATTATTGTTTAAACTTACTTCCGAAGTCCAACCATACGGCAGTTTCGCGAGTTGATCTTTCTCAGGAACTGCCTTAGACGATGGTGGACTGGTGTAGTCCAGGTGATTCTTGAAGGAGACATTCTTTGTCTGCTCTTTCTTTGGTTCCCTCGGAGGTGGTTCTTTAATTGGTTCTGGTGGCGCTGATGGTTTTGGCCTGGAAAAACATAAAATATCGAGGAATGATTTTATGTCTGAAAGGATCCAACGACATAGTGGTTAAAAATTGTTGCATGGGCTAAAAAGGTTGAAGACATTCATTCAAATTAGCATACTAGTCTCATTGCGCTATGGTCGTATGATCAGGTTGGATTCCGTGATCTCCCTTGATGAAAATGTGCTGGGGTTGGTCTGGACTTACTTATCGATGGGCTGTTGGGTTTGCAGGTTGATGTACTCCGCCTCAGCTCCGGCAGACGCGCTTAGGCTGCATACTGACGTAATGTCACTGGTTTCTGGAAAATGCAGAAGATCAAAACATTATTACAAGACAGAACTATATTATTCATCAACATTTGCAGCCTTGGAATTCCTTTGCTTCCTTTAAATATTTTCTTTCTTTAGGAAAAAAAGAATATTACACATGATAATTTTATCAGGATATTTACATTATCTAATTATAACGAACTTGGTGTTGAGTATAATTTGATTGGCAACATAATTTGTTAACCGATATAGAACTATGCATTTGTCAATAGTTACCATGGAGCGGTTGGCCGCGGATCGGGCCTCATCGGAATAAATCTAACGGGAGTTATGGTCGGTATTTAGTTTGTTTTGGATGCTTTTCTTTAAGAGACACTCCAAATAATATTAGTAAATAATCTAAGGTTTGTACCTGGATGACTAATGTTCTCTTTAGGTACAGGAAGTCTGGTCCTCTGCGTGGCTGGAGAGCGGGAGTCTCTTGTCGAGGACTCTGACCCGGCGTCACTACCCAGTTTACTCAACAACATCTGAAAAGAATCCAAGAAGATCATTCATCGACCGTTTTCGAAGATCTTTTTCTTTGTGACCTGATCCACTTAAAAATGCTATAATGTTCCAAACTCGCAACATATGAATAAGCTTTCCTTTAGATATAATATGTGCCCTGTGTTCTATAGGTATTTATAGTTGTGATACAAAAGGTTACTTATATCTCGTTTATTAAACACCTAATAATAATGTAAAAATGTTCGTTTAGTTTTGAAGATGAACATTTCATGCTATACATATCCCCTGAAAACTAACCTACATTTAAACAGTTTCTTAATGCCAGCCCATTAAAAACTATCCTCAAGGACTTCTAGTGTACCATCTAATCTGTTTTATCCGGATCAAACAAGCCGGCATAATTGTATCGACTGGCGAGGGGTAATTGTCTCTTGTCAGTCGATACTCTATCTGCATCGCTCCGGCTACGATTAGGTCCAATGGGATCACTTCGCCGTGCTAGGATAAAAAAGATAATAACCTGCAACTCATTCTCTTTAGCCTGCAGCGTCCTTCGGTACCGATTGTTGTACTGTCGCAGCTCCTTCAACCTTCGTTCCAGCTCCGGCCCCGGGGAACGGCACTCATGCGTCGAGGCGGGTCGAAGAGTGGCGCGGATGCGACCGCTTGCTGCACCTGGTTGACCGTTCCGACGTAGTTCTAGTAGCTGGAAAATTAAGAAATTTAAAATAGGGTCTTGTAGTTTAGGAATTAAAATACACAGGAATTAGGTGTATGTGACTTTCAGCTTATACAGTTATAATATATTCAATATTTGGTAAGGTTTCTGCGGTGGCGAAAGCCTAGTTGGGTGTGGAACGGACTGCTAAGACGAATGTCCGCAGGTTCAAATCCCAAGGGCACACACCTCTGACTTTTCAAAAAAATCATGGGTGTATTCTTTGTGAATATCGTTCACTTTAACGGTGAAGGAAAACATCGCGAGGAAACCTGCACATCTGAGAAGTTCTCTATAGGAATTTCGAAGGTGTGTGAAGACTACCAATCCGCACTAGGCCAGCGTGGTGGACTAAGTCCTAATCCCTCTCAGTAGTAGAGGAGGCCCGTGCTCAATAGTGGGCAAGTATATAATAATACAGGGCTGATATTATTATTATTATTATAGGTTTCTGTGGGTGTACTCCCACGCAAATCTTGGGTAAGCACGGCCCAGCCGACCCCCTTCTTATATACGTATGGTCACGTATTGCTTGATGCTAAGTAAGTTATAAAAAATAAAGTTTTAGATGGTGTTGCTGCTTGTCTTTTAACAGGAAAGCCTGTTTGTTTTACTCAAAAAGAAAGTAAGAAATCTATAATAATATATAGATATATACTTTTTTCATTGATACAGGATTCTTTTACTGGCTCTAGATTTTGTGTGAATAAAGCATCCTCAACATAAACGCTCAACAATATTTTACTCACCTTAGGCACAAAGACCAAACATAGCGTTCCTGTTGTACAGAAGATAATGAAGATACCGATGAGGACAAACAAAGCATCTTTGTGATCAGCCAGAACCTGAAAATAGAAGTTACATTTGGGTTTAGGTTTTCTGCTTTCAAAATTTCTTTGTTACGAACCCTCTTTGACAGCGGAGATGGTTTCGTTTACATTGGGAATTAGTACTTATGTTATCAATTTGACCCACGTGATAGTGCTATTAGTTAGACTAATTCTTCGCTCTGGTATTTTTATATTATTGTACTTAGTGACCATCAGATTCCAAAATATCATACCAGAGTGATAGCAGCGCCCATAATGCACATGATGAGCACGTTGTAGACAGACAGGCCGATGTGCTGTGAGTCGTTCAGCGCCGGGATGGAGACATGCCTCGTCTCCCACGCCAGGAACGCACCGAATACCTAGAACAACCTGGTCTTTAGAATAGTAAAATTCGAACAGAGTAATCGGATATTATTTTTCGTTTTTGGACGGTTTAATGTTATTCGCGCAAATCCAAATCTATTAATGAATATTCTCAAGATGAAGAATAAGGGATGCTTTGCTAACTCTTTAAAAAGGAACGGTGGTCGATAATATCTTAACCCTATCATTTTTTGTCAATCTATTTAAGGTTTTATACTTGCCCCTGTAAATCTTAATTTAGCGCGTCAATGTAGTAAAATCCCACGTACCAGCAGAAGGCCCTTGTATGCGTATATGATTCCGATGAAGATGGGCATCCTTTCGGACTGGCAGTACTCATTCTCTTGCACGATGACGATGTCCTCGCTCGATGGATGGGGCTGGAAGATATGTATCTGATCAGCCTAGTTTGCGTTCAACTGCGATCTAGTAGGATCTTATTATTTTCTGCTGAGTTAAACATGAAATAGTGTAGGAACAAAATAATGTCTTAAGGTGGTAGCTCAAGGTCCATTTTCATACATTTTGTTTCGGCTTTAATCTGGGTAACTAAACAAGTATTGGCAAGTAAAGAATTTAAATTCACGTCTAGTTAGTGATTAGTTCTCGCAGTTGAAGAAAAACGTAAAAATAATTAATAATCATGGATATTTCGGCCTTTAAAATTTAATATGACGAAATTTTAAAGGCAGAAATATCCATGATTATTAATTATTTTTACATTTTTCTTTCAACTGCGAGAACTAATCACTAACTAGACGTGAATTTAAATTCTTTACTTGCCAATACTTGTTTAGTTACCCAGATTAAAGCCGAAACAAAATGTATGAAAATAGACCTTGAGCTACCACCTTAAGTTATTTATAGACTCAAGTCTTTTTCACCGAAGGAGCAAAGATTTAATGAACTAAGTTCACTGAGATAGGAAATAAAGGCGATTTATTTCATTGTTTTTAACATCGAATTTCTGGTTAGGTACTTTACTCACATAAGGATCCATTTGCTTTGTAGCGCGGTAGAAGGGGTCTGATATTTGCCAGGTGGTCATGATGGCCAGGTCAATAGCTAGGAGAACTCCCACCACCATGAACAGCTGGTAGTCTTTGATTACCTGCGACGAGGAGAAATTTTCGTAATTCATCTTAAATAATAATTGTGAAATAATTATTATAACGACTATACTTATATATCCATAAGGTCCACGATAGATGTCGACAAAAATAAAATATTTGTAATTTACTACGATCAAGGGCGCCGCAGTCCTATGCCAATCATTGGTAGGTTTACTATTTTAATCAACCTGCACCTATGATCATTCTTATTCAACATACCTTCTTATTCAGCTTCACATCAGTGAATATGGAATGGACCCGCCAGGTCTTGGAAAACATGGCTCCAAACGCGAGGCTGAAACCCGCCATCAACAGCCAGGCTCGAGTGGTACAGATGACGGGAAACGCACCTGAGAGTACACCATAATAAATACCCTGACATCTTTCTATGCCACTACTGATTGCAATATAGCTGGGGGAAGTCGCCACCCTGGGAGAAGTGATAGGTAAAATTAAAGAGGAAGCTATACTAAAAATAATGAATATATGGATATGATTATAGTAAGTTGGACTGCTAGGACTAAAGAAGTAAAGATATTGATAAGATAAAGGCCGTCAATAATTGAAGTAAAAGCCACAAGAGGTGGAAGAGGTTATTTATTTTCATGGAAAGAGGACGATACTTAATTGAGGATAATTTTAAATTACGAGCAACATCAGGTGAAAAAATCGGTAAATAGGATTATTGGACATATCGAGCTCTGAAAATTGCAAGAAAAGGTGGCGACATAAAATTAGAAAAAAATAGGTATAAATGAGCAAACATATTATAAGGGAAGGTCTTTAAAACATTCTTAAGTAACACATTACAAAATCATATTTACATAAACGAACTACGTAACATCAACCAAAATTCAGAGCTTTAACAAAACAAACAGGAATGGTTGGGACTACATTCTATACCAAACCTTATACAATATTTATTGATATTATTTTATTAATCATTATTTACAGTGCCGAATCCATCGCAGAAAGCAGAAGATCAAGCCATGATGCAGTAAAAGAAACTTAGATGCGTCAAAACAAATGACAATAACGAAGCAGAAAATTAACGAAGAGCTAAAATTAATGCAGCATCAAACTCCTGACGTACCAACGGACATAAGCTTCGCGCATGATGTTAAAGGAACAAACAAACCAAAACTTGGAAACATGCTGCCCTCCTTCGACCTAGAAAATGGCCTAGGTCTTTCTCAGTATTGTATGCCTCATAAACTGGCAAGACATGAACCGAATCACATTCCATACTAAAAAAAATCACAATACAGCGGGGGAAGGGATACAAAAACTTCAAATGTCGTAAGTTATAGCATTCCATATTTGGGGTATGAGACATCTACAGAATCTTCTTTCAATAAATTAAGATTTAAATTATTAAACTAACTTAGGGACTACGGGACACCTATTTTCATTCACATGCTTTAGGTTTTCCAAAACGTAAACCCCTGTTTTTGTGGATTGTCCTTATTATTTACAGAGAAAACTCATAGAACTAAAGTAAAATCTTTATTATTATGTTCGGAGTTTCTTGTTGCTATAAAAAGGTTTAAGAAGCCTTGGTGTTACAAAAACTGTTGTGTCTACAAGAAATATTTTGAAGTCAATATATAACCGAATATTATGAGACAAAATTAAGGCTTAAGATGACTAAAGTAAAGCATTATCAAGAAAGGATTTGTATGTTGCTGCTGTTGACATAGAAGCACTATGAGAGATAGCACTTAGTTGTAAAGATCTAAAAAAAAAACGAAAAATAAACGAAGAAAAAAATTCAACGAAAGCGTATCCAGAATTGAAAGAAGATAAAAAAAAAATGCTTTAAGAAGTGTATCTGTTCCGTTAAAACATAATATTACAAATTCAGTGTCATTCGTGAATTGAATATCGTGAGAACGTGTTTAGCAAATGGTTGCCAGTTTATTCGACAAGAGAAATAAAAACTGAAGTTCCCAAAATTTGGTTAACAGGATCCACATTGGCCAGGGTTGAAGCCAAGCTTTGGGGGACGGATCAAGGTTTACCTCCGGGCTGTGCATCCTGAGAAAGACCTAAGGATCAATGGTAATGATGAGATCAGATGACACAGCGTGATGATGTGCCAGCAACATGCTAAATGTGCTTTTAGAACTTTTTTATTTTGTTTTTTTAATGGGTGTTCGCTGATCAACGTGTTAGGAGCTATAGGTTCAATGAAGATGATATTTAAGCCAAGGTTTGAATTTTTTTATTGGTGAATGATGGCTTTGTAATGGTTTTTACCTGACTTGCTATGATGCTTTTGCATTTTTTAATCAGTACTTAAGTTTGTTGTAGTTAATTTTATGTAAACAGTACTTGAGAAATAAAATTTTTGATTGTGTGAAAAAGTATTCTGTTGCATCACATAATATATTAATGTTTAGTTTCATCATCTTCAGATTGTCTGTTTAAATTTATTGTTAAGTTCGTAAGGTAAGACTAGAGCCGTGGCCAAGATACCTTTTTACAATCGTTAACGCTAATAGGAAACAGAAAAATGTATGGGGCTGACATATCCTGTCGATAAATCAATCGCTAGGTTATTTCATTCTCACATATAACGTTAGCGATAAAGATTGTAGACAGGCATCCTGTATACGATCCCAGGAAACCTTAATAATAATGAATCAATAAAAAGTGTTATACCATTTCAAACCAGACGAACGTTGACTGTCAAAAAGTAAAGTAAAGATAAATACACAAAATACAAACAAAGTTGTAAACGACCGTAGTTTAACAATATGTAAAAATTTTGAATACGAACCAATCATGTTAGAGGCACATTCATATAAACAGAAAGACAAAGATAAATATAATAAATTTTAGTTATTAAAATGCCAATTTTCTATGTTTAAAGGCACAGATGATTAATAGCAAAGATTCAAAGTTGAAAGCAAAAGAATCTTTAAAAAATATTAAAATAGCATTTTCAGTGCCTGGAAAACACATTTGACCAGTGAAGACCATGTTACCTCGTATCCAGGAAAGAGGTAAATTAAGGTAGATATAAGGTATCTTACCGATGCTGCTGAGGCTGGAGTCAAGGCCGAGGAAGATCACGCTGAGGTACGTCAGCATGCAGCCGATGATGATCAGGTTGTTGAGGTGAGGGGATGACATCTTTATGTATCTTTGAAAAACAAAGAAATATTTTTATAGAATACATGCTTGTGAGAAAATATTTCCCAGTCTCTATATTATAATAATATGTATTTGTAATTATTTCTAGACACTAGATTCGTTAACTAGGTTATAGAAAATATGACTGCCAATACTTAAAATGGACGTAATAGTATTGTTTTATGCGTAGTCTGTTTTCTATTCTCATAGTTTTCTTCTTATGTTCTTGACAATATTAGAAGTAATTTTGTTTATTATACGTCTAGTAAGTTAAGGGTACGATTGTTTCCATTGATATGTGTGGTGTTGAGTTACCAATGACACTAGTTACAAACTAAAGAAGTTTTTACCTCTGGTTTCTGTAATGAATGTTCATGGCCAAGAAGCCGGTGGCGAGCAGGATTCCCAGAACCGAGCAGGAGACCAGAACTGAGTAGATGGTGATGTTCACTTGGGTATGCTCAATCAGGCGAAGCGTGCGGTCTTTCGGAGGGTTCCTGGTGAATTTAGAAAATTTGTTTAGTATTTTTGTAAAGGTCTATATTTTGTTATCTTACTTGAAAAAGTCAATGCCGTGAGGAAAACTGCTATTTATCCATCTTTTGTACCAATAGGCACTAAAAGTTACCAGTTGCCATGTATGCTAAAGTAGCGTCGAAAACGATAACCAATAACGAAAACAAATACTTCTGATAATAATATTGATTTCCCAAAAAACTAAAACATAATAATGATAATTTTGTGAATAACATATCAATGAACATTGTTGAAATTATCTAAGCACATACTTTCCGATCCACTTGAAAGTGTCTCCACTGGCTAAGTCTAGGTGGTCTCTCTCGGCGCAGTATTCCCCAACCTTCACCTCCCCCACCTCGTCTCCCTGAAACTGCTTGAGCAGGATCGATGCTTTCCGCTCGTTATCGTAGAAACGGACTGGACCCTGGCGAAACGAATGGTAGAGTTTTTAAAACCGATATCAATTTATATGGTCGGCTTAAAATCAGTAAGAAAACAATAAAGAAGCATCTGTCATCTACCTTTAATCCGGACATAAAAAAATGCATCAGCTGTTAGTAGTTTACTACCAATTGCCAAAATTCTTGATATTTACCGTGACTCCTTCAAAGGTAACATTGCTGAGGGCGTCCAAGAACAGCTGCTCCCATTCCTTATCTCGATATCTGAAGTCCTGCACAGTTTTCTCCTTGTATTTCAGTTTGACTCGCTGAGCCACCGTCTGTATTGCTAACGCCATTGCCCATATACCTAGTAAAACGAAAAATATTGTAAAAATCAGACCATAGTACCAAAGAAATCTTTTACGGTCAAGAGATTCTTCAATCAACTTCTTACCATCGTAGGTGTATCCATGAAATCTAGAATATTCCGTGCCTCGTCTCCTATCGTATTCTACTTGGTAGTCTTTGGCAGTCTGTGGAGAACGAGAAATACAAATTTACCGTAATATCCAATACATAGTGTGCAAAATGTTGACTAACGATACAAAAATGAAGATAACCTCCGCCAGTGGTGGAAAAAAGAAGCTAGTTTTTGAAGGTGTTGGTTTCGAAGGGAAAAATCATCAAGAAGTATGTCACGAATGTTGCCAATATATGAAACTGATAACTAATAATGGAAAGGTAGTAGACGATAGCAGCTATATCCTACATTGCAAAAAAAAGTATTTTGTAGAGAAGACATCAATACTAACGATGCCAGAGACAGTCATCTCGCCGGTAGTGGAGAGCGGCAGAAGGTCGGTTAAGATGGCGGTATCTAACGCGGTGGTAAGATTCCGCTTGGAGCACGGCGCGCGTCTCATCCACCACTTGTTGCTGTACGTTCCTAGCAGAAGCCACGTGTACGCGCGCCCATACATTTCTAGTCTGGAAGTTAAAATAATATGTTATTTGACTCCGCCCATTTGTTCATCCTGTTCAGTGATACCGTACAATAAACAGTTTCCGAAAGTTTATTATCTTCTGTTATAATAACAAACTTAATGCAAAGTTGGACCAGGAACTTTCTACATACTTGTAGGCTTCACAGAAGATCTTCAGCGCCCAAGTCTCGTTGAAGTTACCGAGGATGATCCTGACGTCCTTTTCCTTCAGCTTAGCGAGCGCCGTCTTCACTTCCGTCGCAAAGCTCTGTGTTTCTTCTATGAGGAAGCCGTTCGTGTCTAGATCTACTAGGAGACGGTTGTGAGCCTGGAATATTAAGGATTTGTCCATTATTATTTTACAATCAGGTCCCAAATTATTTGGATTCGCTAACGTGACTAATTTCTAAATTGTTTCCCGTTACTCGTCGCTTCATTCCCTACTTCAAATTCATTCATGTATCACAAATAATTTTGTTTTACGACGTCTTCTATTTTTATAAAACAACTAACGTCGTATCCGACTGTTAAACATGTTTCCATAGATTTAATCTAGAAGTATCCAAATTGTTTGCATAAGGTACCAAGATCATCATGATTAGCCACAGGATGTCCATTTATAAATATAGGCATCCTCTAAAAAAATCCAAATAAGACTGTTGAAGCGGATTGCATTCATCGACTTCTAGTGTTTTAATTAGGTCGATGATTTGTGATCAAAATTAATATAAATTAATTACCAAAGCATATCTAGGTTCGTTCTGGTAGATAGTCCCGACCCTGGTCCAGTTGAAGTGCTGCAGCAGTCTGATGCGCGGTATGTTGAACGCGTTCTCCGAGGGCACTATGCGAAAGAAGTTCGGGAACGCTTCCTTCGTAAACATCGGGTGGGTATCGGCGTAAGATAGCTGGAAAAAATATATCATCATCATCATCATCAGCCGTAGGATGTCTACTGCTGAACACGGGCCTCCTCAAAAGATTTTCAGATCGACCTATTTGGATCTATTCTAATATGTTATTTATTTTAAATTATCAGTACGGGTAGGATTATGGGCAGGTCTTATAAAATGAATCTCCTTCGAAGTCTACAATTAACACTACCCTGACGGCAGCTATGAGTTAGTCTGTTTTTTGCCTATAATTTTTGTTAATTTGACTACGTATATTGACCAAAACTTCTATGAATGAAATACTTCTCGCTTATGATTTATACCTACCAGGAGTACAATAATTTGAAGATGTTACCTGCGTGAGATGCCAGTGCTTGGAGGCCTTAGCGATGGGATCAGTGACGTGCGTGCACGCGGCGCCGAATAACATCAGCTTGTGCGGCCCGCTGTGCATCATGTCAAAGAATGACTTCACGCCCACTGCTGCGTTACACTGTTTAGAAGACCAAGGTAACTCAGTACTAGCCGTATTGATTTACCAATGCTAAACTCGTCATCTATAATAGATTAAACCTTGATAAAAGAGTGGACCAATTAATTTAGTAGACCATTCTACGAGGTAGTTAACGAGTTATATCTTTAGGTAAGTGAGGGCTGGTTTTATTCCGCTATTTGTTCATAAGCAGAGGAGCTAGATCGACAATTCAGGTACTAAAACATACACTGTAGTTATTATCTAAAACTTGCATATACATATAAGTACTTACTTCAGTATCGTTCCACCACATGTGCAGCCGGTAGTTCCTGAGCACGGAGTCGTGCTCGTTCACGTGGTCCAGCGCCAACTTCACGCTCGGCATCACGCCTCGACCTACAGTAGTGTTTACGGGACAATGAAACATACTTTCTCGCTAGTTACTTTCAATATTCTGAAAATCATAAGCTAAATAGTAAATACCGAAGGACTTTTTTGATGAGGCAGTTTCTTCTTCACCGTTAGTTAGTTAAACTATCTAAAAATCCCTAGATGACAAGACAACGTGAAAAATACCTCTAAAAATTCTTAATAATAGAGTTCTCCACGTCACTGCACTGCATTTGTCCCCTAGAACGTTAATTCTTACTAACAACGATGTTCTTAAATCATAACTCAGTAGTACTTGCACATCGCTGCTTGACGGTCGAAATAAATGTAGCTCTGGTGCCTACTCAGATGGACTGCCGTATACAAAAACCATCTCACGTATATTATTACTATGCAATCGAATACCTGTATTCTTCTTCCGTCCGTAATTAAAACGAAGTAAATAAATACCAGTGTTTGAGTTCTCCACTCCCTTGCCGAAGGGAAAGAACCCGGCTATGTAGACATCGGTTCTTCGGTTCAGAATAGCGTCCAGATTCGGCTTTTGCGGAAGGGCCTGGCTGATGCAGACCAGTGACAGGAGTACCGCCTCTGAGATCATGGTGGCTACTGGAATGAAAGTCGTGATGATTTATCGTAGGTCTTAGGTGCTCTTAATTTTTTTATACCGGCACTGCAAATGACGTCTCCGTACTTAATGGTAGAGTGGGGTCCAGATATAGTGTATTATGGAATCGTCAGTCGGATTCCTCGACAGTTGACAACATTGACACAAACCGTTTGAAATCAAGCTGATCACGAAAATCGACACACTATCGTGACTTCCTGTAGCATTTTACGCCTCAGGTAGACCATGCCCTTAGCATACGGGCTCCTTATAACGCCGCAAAGTATAAGGAATGGAATTTAATCCCAATATTCTGCATCTGATGTGCGATTTTAAGAGAGTAATCTTTCGCGGGAATTTTTAATGATTGTCGCATGATATAAATATCGTTAATCAATCTAAAGCCTTGTTTTAAAAGCCATAACGATTTGCAGAACATTTGATTTGCAGACTAGTAACACAAGGCCTGGATTTTCCTGTAATTTGATTTCAAGACATGAGTACCTTTAATATCTCTTTCAACCGTGTTGGCTACAAAAAGTCGACACCTACTTTCTTTTAGACCAAACAGTATAATATTATAATTCATTAATGATATATCTACTAGGAAGTCATTGATGTTAGCCGTATCGGAAGAGGAAATCATGATTACTTTTTACTAGGATTCTAGAACTAACTTTTTGTGTACTTTGTGGAAAAATATTTACTAAATTTTTAGGCAAATTTTACGACACTTATTAGGCAACATTATAATGATTTCAAGCTGAAAACACAAACGATTTTCCTCTGTTAAATTATTATGTAACTAAGTACCTACCTAACTACCTGTTTTTTTTAATCTATGCGATTATATAAAACGTGATGGTAAATGCAAACCAAATGCATAAGTCTAGTCGGTCAAGTGCCGACATAAGTACCACTTTGATTAGACCTTCGATAACAGTATTTGCCCACACTTTAATTACCGATGGAGGCGCAACTAATGCCCCAGTATCCAAAATCGAGCCTATTGCAATATTCTATTTATTTATCATACTAAAAGCAAGTGGCTTCCCTTTATCAGATGTTAAATGAAATTTAGCCCAAAAATGACGACAGACAGACTATAAATACATTCGCGGACAGTCGGCACAGTTTCGCCGGCTTGTCTGACTGCTTCTTCACGTGCTTAAAGGACCTTGAGGTGTATGTTCTCCCCAATGACACAAATTACCTATACGCGTTGTCAGCTCCTAGGCACGACTCAAGATGTAACACTCAAGCGGTAGCGTTTTGCAGGCATCAAAGTCAAGTAGCTGCTCTTGAGTCAACAGATTTTTTTATACGTACAAAGTGACCCGACTGCACCTGATGGTAAGTGAAGTGGGATCCACTATAATGTCGACTGATGAGAGATGATTTCCCTTAAGCAGTACACATAATTATCCTACCACCAGCAAAGTTGACCTACTGAAGCGACTAACTGGTCTTAGTTCCTATAACACCTATCTTCTACTAATGAAGAACTTCTTCGCCTTCAGCTCTGAGCATCCAGTTTAAAGCTACAGCTTCACGCTGGTCTCCTGTCTTGAGTAATCATCAATACCCGTGGTTTACAGGTTTTTCAATGTATAAAGTATTTGAAAGGATTTGCGAATTTCGGTATAGACGGTATTTTCCAGAACTACGGAACGATTTTTGATAAATAAACTTGAGCTAATATGGAATCACCATTTCATCTCATGAATGAACTTCTACCCGTATCTAATAACAGCAATTAGTAATTTGTATAAAAAATAAACTTACAATTAAATGCAGGCACTTGAAGCAATCCAAAATGATTTCACTTCACTAAATCATATTCACAAAAACATTTCCTTCCAGATCTTTCCAAATTAAATTAAAAGGTAACAAACCGAGGCATCACAATAAGTGTTTTTGTCAAAGAGATATCAATCCTAAGGTGTAGGCACCTTGCATGGCTCCATCGCAACTCTGTAATGTTCTTACTGTCCCATCTCTATTATTAAATGCATGAACTTATTTTACATATTTATGCAAAATTTGTCTTCATACTACGTTTTAGGGTCGAATTTTCTATAAAGCGTAGAAGTACATACTGTTGTACGGTGTTATAATGATAGAGCAAACACAAATTTAGGCTTTGGCGTTGCGAATCGATAGAGGGTGTGTTACAGTTGTAGTGAGGGGCTGAGGGTGAAATATCGATAAAACAGGCTAATATATCAATTCGAATGTTTAGTAGGTAGTGCTGCGTTGCACTCAATTTTGTATGCAGCAATGCACATACTCACATCATTTATCCCTGTAGGGGTAGGCATAGGTGCAGCCACTTTCCGCTGTGTGTATTTCGTCCCTTGATGTGACAGTGGGCGGGCCTATCGCCATTTCGGGCACAAATTCCAGACTCCGAGCTGATACTGAGTAGAAAAACCCACTTCCACAATCACTTTGCCTGACCCGGGGATCGAATCCAAGATCTCAGCACTGCAGTCGTACCGTAATAGAACTACGCCACCAAGATTCTTTATGCGGTTTTGTTATGGCAATTGATATGTACATCCTTCTGTTGCCCTGTTCTTGCAATCTACATTTATCCATCTTAACGTTTGACAATTACTATGAATTGTTAGTTTACATAAGTAGGAAAGCCATTCAACGAATGGTTTCAATACTCAATTAGGGCATAACATCCATATACATCTACATCGAGTAAGAAGTCCCATCCCTACCAACCCTGCAGAGCGCACGCGCGTAGCCCGGGATGCGCGGCCTTATTGGCTCGCAACCAACAGGCTACGTTAAGCAAACATGCTCCACATGTATGTGGTGCTGTATAACACAATGGAAATTACCATACTGATTTATTTTACAGTAAAATATATGGCAAATACTTACCTAATCGTAAGTGATCATCCTCGCTATGGATTATGGAATAGTTTGCTGGTAGACAGAAGCTCTCCAACCTTCATGTTATATAGAAACGTGCCGAAGAAATAGGGCCGGCATAATTATAGCGACAATTGAAACAAATAATCCATATTTTACTTGAGGTGCACTTCGCTGCAGTGACTCCTCATTGCTGCGTAACAAATAGCCTATTTTATTATGTATATAGATTAACCGACGAAAGCTAATTTACAGTTTTTAAAAACCCTTAGTTTAAATAGCTACTTGAATATGATTGTAGTCGCTAATGATGCTTGTAACGCTGCGCCATAACTCACAATATTGAACGATTAAAACCTGATGTTAGAAAAGTACTCAAAGTGTTCCCCGGCCTAGGATTGGAACCCAACACTTCCCGATTATTAGGCTGCATACGCTACCATTGGACCATATCATATATGGAATAGATAGATGCCTCCAATATGGAGGCGATATCTATTGCATAGCTTGGCTATTGAACATGGCAAGAGCCTGACTGACTTACTTGTAGATTTAAATCTATTAAAATATAATATCAGCCCTGTAATATATACTGTCCCACTGCTGGACACGGGCCTTCTCTACTACTGTAAGGGATTGGGCCTAGAAGTCCACCACGCTGG
The DNA here is from genome assembly GCF_014839805.1 of Manduca sexta. Taxonomy (NCBI): domain Eukaryota; kingdom Metazoa; phylum Arthropoda; class Insecta; order Lepidoptera; family Sphingidae; genus Manduca; species Manduca sexta. Next base: position 9,152,018 of record NC_051117.1, on the reverse strand, counting down.
CCTAGTGCGAGTTGGTAGACTTCACACACCATCAAAATTCCTCTAGAGAATTTCTCAGATATAAAGTTTTCCTCACGATGTTTTCTTTTACAGTTAAAGCAAGCGGTAATTCACAAAATATACACCCTTATTTTTTTTGAAAAGTCAGTATCGTGTTTCCTTGGGATTTGAACCTCCGGACATTCGTCGCGACAGACCATTCCACACCCACCTAGGTTATCGCTGCTTGAACCAACCAATTAAAATGTTCGTCGATAAATAAATTAAAATTTTATGGCTTTAGAGATACAGACCTAACTTCCACTCTCATATGGATCAGTCATGTTCTGTATCTACCTACCTAAACGTAGGCGAATGACATTTCTAATTAGATTTCATTTGGATTCTTATGCTATGCAAAAATTATATTCGCAAATCGCAATTTAATAATACATACCTACATACAATTATTTCAGTGTCTGGTCATTATTAAAAAGCAAATAAAACATGACTCAACATCTTCCTAACAAAAGTGTTATTGGGTGTAAAATAAATCAATTTGCCGCGGTTCTGCTTGTGTGATAGAATTTATGCAGAGTTCTAAGATTATAATATAGAGAAAACATTGGGAAGATTGTCAAAAAAAAATTGCGCTTATGTGTTAGTTACCCAATCTATCGTGAAATTGCAAAACATCAAGGTAAAATACTCCATATTTTTTCCATATCATGGTTTGCGCATATTTTTAATGCGAATATTACTATATTTTCTGTAAGTATATTATTTTTGTATTAATATCTAAGGACGTTGAGACATCTTCTCATATTATGGACATTTCAAATAAGACAGCGACTTATTACCAATTGGTAATAAGTTTTGAAGCAAAAATTTGGATTTTATGTCCGTTTTATCTATTTGGGTATACGCCGCATAAGTAGACTTGCCCCGGTTCCCGGGATAAACTTAAAAGTAGCTTAGGAGCCTATGCACTCGTCTGCTCCCATATATAGGTCCGAATGTGTGCGTAAAACTAAATGTACATCGATAATTTTAGGAGACCAATGGGCACTTTCTTTTAACCGTGCATCCTAGTCCATTTAAAGAATCATTAATCATACTAGCTGAACTGAAAGTATTATTATTACTGATCTACGTATGTCACTTTTTGCCAAACCTGTTCTGGCCAATTATGCAACAAACATCCATACTTTCAAAATTATTTTATATTACACGTCTCATCTGTTAGATGAGACGTCTCCTGTGAAAGTTTATATAATTTTTACTTTATGTCATGTAAGAATAAAGGTCTTTTTTATTTACAGCTAATATAATTTGACACTAATAATGACATTGCCAGGATACACGAATGTATTCCATTCTACACATTTAATTTTAAAACCATATAATTTTATTATCTAGATATTATATAAAAAAAATATTTATTAATTACTTTGTTATAAAACTTATATATATTTTATCATATTTCAATTAAAAAAAAATAAGTAATAGTTGATAAAACATTATAGATAACGTATTTTACATTTCATTTCACGCACGTCGGTGGGTAACTCAAAAGTTCCACATAAGCGATATTCTGCTGACAACACCGCCTAATACGTGGCCCTGCAGTTCTGTGTGATTTGTGTGTCTTGTTTATATTTTTTAGTGCGTTATTTCGTGAAAATTTCTCACATAAGCCGTAAGTACAAAAAGTAAACATGTTATATTTCATATCAAATGAAATACAAGAACAACGGGACTCCATAATCTCCCAAAATCTAATTAAACATTTTAGCAGGCAGCTGTCAAATCTTCGACTCCAATATTTAGTGACTTTTTGCCTTTATTACTTTTTATTTCTCAATTACACAATCAATATAACATAACCAAAACGTCCACTGATAAATTACACGCCATTCTTTTGCTAAAATCGTATAAATTTCCCATTGAAATGTCTATACTTTGCCCAAATTCGGTATGTGATACATGTTATTAAAATTTCTTTTTCGCCTGATATTTACTTAATTACGTGATAGTACGCGTCGACTGTCGAATATTTGACGTAAAAGTTTTAAGTAAGTAAGAAATGCGGGATAATTTTATTGTATGTAGACACGTATTTGCTTGTAGTTTGTTATCACTGTGTGACATACTTTGCGCGTTCATCCTCAATGCATCTTTACAGTAAGTTGAATTGTTTAATGGTCTTTATAACTTGTATAATAAGAGATAGTTTTTAAACACATTGCTGAAGCTTCCGTATGAAAAAGAATGGAATTATTTGAAAATAAATTAGGCGGTTATTATTTAAAGAATATCATTTAATTTGTGATTTCTTAAAGCATCTGTATACGAAACATAGTGACTAATGATTTATATTTACAGTTTGACAATATTTTAAACATGAATTAAATAATATATTTTGCAATATGTTGAAGCTTGTTAATACAAATACAAGAATAAAAAAAAATCAAGTTGGTACAAAATGTGAAAGCTTAGTTAGTAACAGAATAGATTGTCAAGACAAAGATCCATTGGTTCAAACCTGCGACACATACTACTGACTTTTTGAAGTTATGAGTGTATTGTTAATCAGTTATCATTCACTATAACGGTGAAGGAAAACTTTATAAGGAAAAATACATATCCGAGAATTCTCATTAGATTTTTGATGGTACTTGAAGTCTGTCAGGCTCTGGGCTAAAGTCTTAATGTTTTAAATAATGCAGCAGGTTGATGCTTAGCAGTAGGCAGTATATAATATGGAGGTTATATAGGCTATTATATTTTATCATTATTCAAAAATAGCAATAATCAAGTTATTGAACAATGTGAAATAAAAGTCTTATTTATAATATTTTGGTTTTGCTTTCAAAAACTTTTCCTCTGAAGTGTTGAGGTGTAGTTCAAACATTCTCTAATATTAGTTATTGATAATGATTGATTACCTGTTTATTCAATACTGTGGACTTATGTACGATTTTCCAATGATTTTGTATATGCACTACTAGTATCCCACCAAGGCAATAGGTATTAGTTATAATTATGGAAATTATGTGAAAATAAGGGATATTTAATTGGTGAAGGGTTCATAAAACATTATTTTGTATGGAAGCTGCCTCAGCGGCATATCTGTATTGCTTGCTAAGTACCACATTGATCTGATGTCCCTACTTCAAATCACAAATCGGGAAGTCATAGTCAAGTTTTCTGATCTGTATCAGTTGGAGTTTGAAATTTTGCATCTAATGTGGCAATAGGCTTTTCCCTGTCACATGAGACAGAACACATGCCGTGAGGAGTGGCTGCTCTGGTTGCACCTCTGCCTAACCCTTCAGAGATAAAGGCATGATGTTTGTTACATTTGCTAAGAGAAGTTTTTGTGCTGATTCATCATAACTCTGGTGCTGCAGTGCACTTACTTCTGTAATGTTTATCCGAAGGCTATAACAGTTGGTATACATATCCCACGAACCAAATATACTCAGGCTTGTTGCCATTTATTGTATTTTAAATATAATAAGCAAAACTATTTTCTATTACCTTTCAACTGTAAAAAAAAAAGGATTTTATATTTGTAAAAAGTTGATATTAGTTTATTTTATTTTATTGAGGAAAAGCAAACCTTTATACATTAAATACTAAATAAGCACATACATAAAAATTTATAAACATACAACCTACTATGTTCTTCACGGCTATAAGCTAAGTATAATTATGGACACTAACAATACTTTGAGAATGATTGTTCACATTAACTACACAAATTTGTTCAGAAAAGCCTCATCTTTGTATTTATTATTGTTACAGGTGAACTGGCTTAATCAAGATGATGAATCCTCAATACCCGCCACCGGGTCAAAACAATAATGCGCCGAACAACCCCCTCTATCCCCCCACTTCTCAAGACTACAATGGGGTTAATGCTAACTACAGGCAATTATCGCCTACAGGCATGCAGGATCCCTTCAATGACATGAGCCAGAAGATGTCCAACATGGGTCTGAATGGGTCTCAACCCTCTTCGATACCGTCCTCCCAATTGCCTCCAGGGCAATATCCTCCAAATTATGGACCTGGACAAGTTCAGAAGCCCGGACCTCCAGGCCCAATGCCAGGCAGGCCACCAGTTAGTGGAGCACAGTATCCTCCAATGGGTCAAAACCCACCCTCATCGACGCCAGGACCCGTGCCGACATCACTTCCTCAGGGCTTCGATATGATGAATCAGCAACGGCCACCAAGTGTACAGCCTAGTCAAGGAACGCCTCCAATGAGTCAAGCGCAAGGTCCACCAGGCCATATGCCACCTGGGCATGGGCAGATGCCTCCGGGGCCTGGGCAAATGCCTCATGTACCGGGACAGATGCCACCAGTACCGGGTCAAATACCACCTGGACCTGGGCAAATGCCGCCAGGGCCAGGACAAATGCCACCAGGGCCAGGACAAATGCCTCCAGGGCCAGGACAAATGCCGCCAGGACCAGGGCAAATGCCGCCAGGACCAGGGCAAATGCCACCAGGACCAGGGCAGATTCCAGCAAATTCACAAGCAGGTCTTCCACCACAACCTGGAATGATGGGCAGGCAGGGCATGCCCCCACCACCACCAGCTCAATCAAAGCCAGGAATGCCTCCACAGCCTATGGGAGGTCCACCCCAACCTGGACCACCCGGTATGCCGCCACAGAGTATGTCGCAAGGTGGTATGCCTGCACAACCAGGCATGATGTCACAGCCTGGACTACCGCCACAGTCAAGAGCTAGTCAATTACCGGGACCACCTGGACAGCTACCAGGTCATCAAGGATTGCCACCACAACCAGGTCAAATGCATGGGCCTGGCTATCCACCTCAGCCAGGCATGCCACCGCAACCTGGTCCTGGACAGCAGCCCTTGCAACGATCTGGATTTCCCCCGCAGCCGGGACCGCCTGGGCAGCCGCCGCAACAGGGACCTCCGCAACCCGGAATGATGCCACCTGGACAACCGGGACTACCTCCTCAGCCTGGCCAACCCGGTATTCCACCACATGCTCAGTCAGGACCTGGACAACCTGGTCTACCGCCAGCAAGGCAAGGACAGCCCGGGTTACCGCCTCAACCCGGTATGCCCCCGCAGCCTGGAGGACCTGGCATGCCAGGTCTCCCACCCCAGCCTGGTCCGCCAGGTCCGCCCGGCCAGCAGTTCCAGCAGATGCCAGGTTTACCGCACATGCCGCCACCTCTATCTCAGAGACAATTCCCTGGTGCACCACCAGTCAGTCAGCCAGGATTTGGTCAACCACCTGGCCCACCTGCCAGTGCTCCATATCCTGGTAAGTGTTGCTTTAGTAATAGCTACATATTTTAGCCATTAAATGAGTAATATTTTTAATGTATCTCTAGATTCAAAAAGTTGTTATACCTTATAATGTTGGTCTATGTGTATCTTTTTTTTTACCTTCTTGATTAAAAAGATTTTATTGAAATTAATTGTCAACATGTTACTGGTATACAAGTACAAGGTGAATACACTGATGAATATCTAACAAAATTCGTAAAGTACATAAATTATGAGATAGAATTTAAATTTACTTATTGACAGATTCTAAAAGAACTCTCGAGACAGCTTCGCGAGCAATAGCTAGCGATAGGCAGAGTAATGGTAAAGATACTAAATCAGGGTTTTTGAAATTCCACTACTTATCTTTTCTTATATGGCCAATATTTATATAATATCTTCCACCAAACCAGTAATAAACTTAACACGAAAGACTACTATTAACAATTTTATTATATTTTTTTTTTATAATGATTTATTACATATGTTCATATGAATTTAAGACATTGAAAAATCTATTATCGTATTTTACCGCGGATTTTTATATTATAATTTTCTCCCGGCGTTGCGACGTTGGAAGGATCTGCATGTAGGCTGCAAAGTTTTCGAAACGTATGGAGAAAATAATAATAATAACGATAAAGTCCATGAATAATTTATTGTAATCTTTTTAATTCACCTCATACAGGTATGCCACCAAACCAGCCCCATCAAACTCAGCCGCTGCCAGGCCAGGGAATGTTCCCTGGCCAGCAACCGTCAGGGTACCCGCCGCAGTACCAGCCTCCGTACCCTGGACAACAGCCGCCGTATCCTGGACAGCAGTATCAACCGCAGCCGCCGACCAAGCAGCTTGACCCGGATCAGATGCCTAGTCCGGTACGGTTTTATTGCCTTTATATGCATATAATTTTTAAGTAATTAATATATAATTATTACATTAGTACATATATATTTAATCTTATCTTTCATAATTTTATATTAATTTATTCATTTAGTAATGTCAAAATTTGTAGATTTTATTGAGATTTTTTTACCAATGTGTCTGTGTTCTACCTTCATTTTAACTGTAACCCTGTATACAAAAGTAATAAAAAAAGAAACACATATCATTCTTTGAGTTATATTAACTACCTTCATTTTAAGTATACACAAAAGTAATAAAAAAATGTATTGTTTATAGATTCAAGCTATCTTAGAAGACCAGCAGAACCGCAGCGGCGTGTTCGTGACGAACGACAAGGGCCTCGTGCCGCCGCTCGTCACCACCAACTTCGTCGTCGACGATAAAGGGAACGCAAGTGAGTGGATTTACTCATTGGACGAGGGAATAAGATGACTTGATATGGAGTACATGTTGGAATTAATGGAAGATTTAATTGTGCTTTAACTATTTGTCTTAGGAGTAATATTTCAATGAGATAAAATTTATCCCATCAAATAAACCATAACCTGACTGAATATAAAAGTGAGACAAATTGATAACTATACATAATATTGTCATTCTTAATTTGTTTGTGTTCTACTCTATCTTAATGTATTATTCATATTAGTAAAAAAAAACATAATTCCAATTTGATAGTTGGAAATCTCGACGTGATTGTTACTGTACCGTCGGCAAAAAAGTCTGTTGCCGTATTTTTGTACTGACGGCAAACAAATCTATTGGCCAGGATTTAATTAATTTTCTAAAAACAATACTAAATATTTCATGCTGTGAATAACTTCCAGAAGATTGAAAAATCAGTTAGCACAAATGGTTACAGGTGTTGTTATACATTTCCAGGTCCCAGGTACATAAGAAGTTCCATGTACTCGGTGCCGGTTACCGCCGATCTTCTGAAGCAGACCTCGATGCCTTTCGCTTTAGTCGTAAGTACTTCTTTTTTGTCGTGGTATAATTAAATTATAGCATCAGGGGGTGGGCTACGTAAGATATATCGGACCTCGCAGCACCCCTTCCCGTTCGACACCCAATTTGTGAAGCACAAGTAAAAATTAATATTGTAACTTAGTAAAAATTATACATACATTTGGAAAAAAAAAGAAAAAACATCCTACGTCATCTGCATCTCATCACTAGGACTACAGGATGAAGTAGATAAACAAATTCATTTTTTTTTGTAGAACATGAGTATATATGCAAGGTAGACATTGTTCAAATATAAATATAAATTGTCCTATAATGTTTTAATGTGCGGCGTACAAATTATAATCCGTAAGAAGTAAAAGATACAATATTTATGCAGACTTTATTTAAAAATCATAATAAACTTTCAATAACAAATAAAAAAAAGTTAAAGGATGGAGCATATCATCTATATTGTGTTGTGTACATGATCGTTTCTAAACATTACAACCGAATTTTAATTTCCCAGATCTCTCCCATGGCGGAGACAGTGGGAGCGGAGCAGGAGCCCCCGCTGCTGGACTTCGCGGCGCTGACGGGCTCCCCCGCCATGGGCCCGGTGCGCTGCTGCCGCTGCAAGGCCTACATGTGCCCCTACATGAAGTTCATCGACGCCGGACGACATTTCAAGTGCGCCTTCTGCAAGGCCACTACTGAAGGTATAATAATATCAGCCCTGTATTATACACTGTCCCACTGTTGGGCGCGATCCTCCTCTACTACTGAGAGGAATTAGGCCTTAGTCCACCACGCTGGCCTAGTGCGGATTGGTAGACTTCACACACCTTTGAAAATTTCTATAGAGAATTTCTCAAGTATGCAGGTTTCCTCTCAATGTTTTCGTTCACCGTTAAGCAAGCGATAATTCACAAAGAATACACACATAATTGTTTAGAAAAGTCAGAGGTGTGTGCCCTTGGGATTTGAACCTGCGGACATTCGTCTCGGCAGTCCGTTCCACAACCAACTAGGCTATCGTCGCTTTTTTTTTATTTTATTTATTTCGTCTACTGAAGGTATTGTTTATTATTTTGGTATTATTGGTAAAATTATATCAAGTTATCCCAAAGCAGTGGCGAAGCGTCCATACAATCCGATGACTATCGGCTTCACTCTTAGGTTTATTTATTTGTGTGTTTTATGTTAAATTGGCCGCTATATGTTTAAGCCAATTTTTTTTGCCACGGGTTACCTTTGTAAAAATTTCACTCTACGCCACTGCTCCAAACACCAAAATTGATGATTGCTCTCATATTTTGAGTGTTTATTGGTCACTACTATATACCTCCTCGGTTATATATTGCCTCATATGGGCTATAGATCATCCTGGCCTTGAATTTGCCTACCACGTCAATTGGTGGACGGACAATTAATATTTCCAACTCCTCCCTATCTTTCTATTTGAATAATTTCGTTGCGGGATAATGACATAGTAGTTTTCCCTGAGACTCGCCGAGCTTCACTGCTCGGTGTCATAAAATGCGTGCCACTGCTGATCCTGGCTTACAGGAGTTGTAGTGGTGGGTGTGAGGGCGGGAAAGTCTCTACCACGTCAGGCAACACATAGTAAGTTTCCATACAAAATTGACTGGATCCCCAAAATCGGTTGACATGCTTACGGTCAGTCTATAACCAAAACAACGTATATCACGTCCCATAATCCAAAATCTTTCCGCAACATGAATATGCAAGTGTTTTGAGCAGACCCCCTATTGGAGTAGGATAGGGTCGGGTGGAAGTTGAAGACTCTGAACTTGATGGCTGGTTTGTCATCATGTTCGCGGTCAGTCAGCTACCTTAATTTCTGTAGACATGGTGAAGTGGCCGTTATGCAGATTTGCTACAGCGTCGGCTGGCATAGGTCCAACAGGGAATACTAGCAATTCCGGTGTGGGTAAAATGAGTGTTTACACCGCCATCTCGTCAACATCACTGGAATTGCAAGATTAATATTGACAAGAAAATAATGCTCAATAATCACACTAGATGGCGACAGACGATTCTGACTTGCGATAGCAGAATTTGAACGGTGCGCAGTATATACAGCTGTCAAGTAATCATCTCTCGTCAGCCGACATTCTATTAGACTTCATTCCACTTACTATTAGGTGCAGTACAGTCACTTTGCGGTATTAAAAAAAAGTAATCTTACCCCTGATTGTATGTGTAACAAATGTTTGTTCCCAGTGCCGATGGAGTACACGCAGTACGTGACGAGCATGCAGCAGTACGGGCGCGTGCCGGCGGAGATGGCGCTCGGCACGTACGAGATCGTCGCCACTAAAGAGTACTGTAGGGTGTGTTGCCATTTACTATATTAATAATAATAATAATAATATCGGTCCTGTATTATACACTTGCCCACTGCTGGCCACGAGGTTCTTACTACTGAGAGGGATTAGGCCTTGGTCCACCTCGCTGGCCTAGCGCGGATTGGTAGACTTCACACACCTTCGAAATTCCTATAGAGAACTTCTCAGATGTGCAGGTTTCCTCACGATGTTTTCCTTCACCGTTAAAGCAGGCGATAATATACACACAGCTAACTGAATTCGGACTAAAGCCTTGTAATCAAATAACAAATTAAAATTTCATACTTAGCATAACACCTCATGGATCCCTACAATTCTTACTGCTTACTGTTACTGATGTAAATGTGAAAGGTTGGACGTTTGGATGTTTGTTAGAAGTAAACGCAGAAACAACTGAACGGATTTGGACAAAATATGGCACATAGGTAGGCCATGTCCAGAATTAACATAATGGTTACTTTTTATATCCGTAATTTGCTTCCATGGGGAATAATGGGATTGTTTAATCTGATTTTTCAAATAGACGGCGCTGACGTCTTACATATGACGTTATAAATCGCTAGTTTTAGGGACTTTGTACCGGCTCAGTCATTTGCTGGTGGTAAATATATTTTATATCCACCCGAGTAGCGACCGCACACAAGGTGCTAAGAACCGTCATAGTGGCCCACGTAAGTGTGTTACATTCCGGGATCAACTTGTGTATATCCGGTTCCAACAGGCCAGCATAATTGTCTCGACTGTCGAGGACTAATGATATGTCTTCAGTCGACATTCTATTGGACCCCTCTCCACTTACCATCAGGTGCATTGGAGGAATAAAAAAGATTTTCAAAGCGGATAAAACCGCGAGCAATACCTAACCCAGTCTAAAACTTGTTTGTATATCTTGTTGTCCTTTTTCCAGAACAACACACTGCCGAACCCGCCTGCGCTAGTATTCGTGATCGACGTGTCGTACAACTCCATCAAGAACGGCATGCTCAGCACCATATGCGAAAACATCATGGACGTTATAGAGGTACATTTAGACGCATTTAATACGGATTATCAAAACGCGCGTCTAAAATACTCAGTCTGCGCAAGCAACAAACACGTAACGTACGGTATCGCGTTTCAGACAATAAAAATTGCCACACGGAATACCATTCCACGCTAATTTCGTGAAGATAACGGAACACAGCCGTGTTACGAGTTTACACGGTCATAGAGAATAAATCCTTAGTGTCAACAATCTGACCTCTCTCTCTCTCTCACTCTCGCCTTGTGCGAATATTTGTACTTCAAAACTTGTAGTTTAACTCGTGAATTTCAAAGAGGCCGGCATTATTATGTCGACTTACGAGGGATAAACAATTCTATCTGCACCATCCCACTTACCATCAGGTGCGATGGGTCAAATTGTGATCGAAATATGTAAAGAACTACCTGCATCGGTGTTTCTCGAGTGACTTGTACTTACGAGGCTCAAAAAGAGTGCCCATCTCCGCTTGGCTATGTCTCTGGCATTGCTTTAGTTCATGGGCTGCGGATGCTGCTATACTATCAGGCGGACCGCTTGCTCGTTTACCTACTAAGGCAATAAAAAAAAAAATATGAATCGATATACCGTAGGGGAACCAAGTCAAATTTACGATCCACAAATATTCGTCTCAAGTGTGAGTGCAGTAGTCCCTCGTTATTATTAAGTTAGTATTGGTTCAGTGTGACTGAATAGTGTAATTATTTCCAGGCATTGCCAAAAGACGAGCAGACTGGCAAGAGCTGGACACGCGTCGGCTTCATCACTTACAGCTCCACAGTACACTTCTATAACATCAAGGTGATTATGTAACACATATCAGTTAGTACCTAAGGCTTGTTTATGTATAACAGTGAAAGAAATTACGCTAATGATATAAAATACCAGTGTATAAAAATATCGATATTTCCTTTCCAAATTCGATGTATCGAAATATCGATAATGATAAAAAGCAAATGGATGTATCGATAAAAGTTTACGATCAAATATAAAGTGGATAGTCCTCATATCGATGCATCAATTTGTCATGTAATGCCTAAAATTGTCTAGATAATATCGATAATAGCTTTATTGTTTCCTCAGGGTTCCCTAGCCCAGCCGCAGATGATGTCGGTGGGTGACGTGGGAGATATGTTTGTTCCCCTACTGGAAGGGTTCCTGGTATATCCTGAGGAGAGTGGTCCGGTGCTCCAGGCATTGCTGCAGCAGTTACCGGTCATGTTCAACGATAACAAGGAGACGGAGACCATACTGCTACCTGCTGTGCAGGTAAGACTTGCTTATGCTGTAGTTTTGAACTCCAACTCAGCTGCAATACTAGTTACTTATAGGAAATTTTATTAATAACTGTTGAAGAAATATTGATTGCTGGGAGTATCAAATTGTCATAACTTTATCTTAGTTTCAATCAAAGAAGACTTTGACCATGAATCTTGAACTTCATCATTCTTATTAAACAAACGAAAGGCGATATTGTATTTATATGTGTAAAAATAGTCGTACTGTTCATGCAAACTCATTCATAGAGATAAAATTGGTTATATCCACTGATACATGAGTGCTACATACTAAATTCAAAATATGGCATTCCGAAAAATCATTGTGTTCAACTGAAATGAACTGCAATCCATTCAAACTGACTTTAGTATGGTCAATATTGACAGAAATAGTTTATATGGACGTTCGTGTCTATAGAATATATGTCAATGGTTATATCTTCTTTTTTACAAAGAAATACCTCAATAATATTCATGATTGCAGGCGGGTCTGGAAGCCTTGAAAGCGGCCGACACTTCAGGCCAGCTGTTCGTGTTCCACACCACCCTGCCCACCTACAACGCGCCAGGGAAACTCATCAACAGAGAGGACAGGAAACTATTGGGAACTGAGAAGGAGAAACAGATACTAAGTAAGTGTTTATATATCCTACTGTAAACAGGATTGGTAAAGTTTGTTACAACTAATTTGGCAACGATTGTACTCTAAAAGGTATTAGACTTAACTCATATTAATATGCTCTATACATCCAATTTATAAAAATATTTTATGACTGCTCCGGTGGTGTAGTTATATGACGGTATAACTGCAGTGATGAGGGTTTGAACTCCGACTCGGGCAAAGAATATTGGATTATTCTACTCAGTGTCAGCTGGAAACTAGAATTTGTGCCCGATATGGCGATAGGCCCGGAAAGTATGTGAATGTGTGCTTGCATGCGTGCGTGCGTGTGTGTTAGTGTTATTTTATGTGTATGGAGTAAATTTAATTTAAGATGGGGTACTACCACCATAAGTACATTATAAACTTCAATATACATTTTTGACGACAACGTTGACTCATTATCATCTTAGACTTATATTAATATTTGACTACATCGATAATACCGCATGTGGCACTCGCAGGTCCGCAAACGACAGCGTACAACGAGACGGGGCAGGCGTGCAGCGCGGCCGGCGTGGCGGTGGAGATGTTCGTCTGCAACAACGCGTACGTCGACGCCGCCACCATCGGACAGCTGCCGCGGCTCACCGGCGGCCAGCTCCACAAGTACACCTACTTCACCGTGAGTACACCAACAGCCATAAGTTGCTCGTTAGTGTAGTGTAGTTTAATATTTGGCCTCAAACTAGCCGGCATGGTGTCGATTCGTGAGGGGCAATCATCTCTCGTTAGTCGATGGTTTTTTTTTATCCATTTGGATCCATGGTCACATTTGCTAGGATCGAAGGTCACGTCAGTCAGTTCGCTTAGATCCATGGTGAAACGTATACTGACATCTGCTATGGTCAGTAAAATTCGAGAAGCTTGTGTAGACGGAATTTGAGAGTATCGCAAGTATGGATGGAGACTAATTAGCAGACTTGCGAACTGTCTCGCATTATCAATAACCAACTTTAGCCAGACCTGTCTATTAAAGTCGTATATCGTGATAAACATAAACAAATTTTAACACTAGAATTAATTTAATAAAATGCACTTTTCGTTTGTATAAGGTTCTTTTATTCTGTAAATATTTTTTTGTCAATTTGGCGATTTTTGAAGAACGCTGTCAAGACATTTACCCCAATTTTATGGATGTTTTATTTTATCCCACGCTATGTCAGGCGGAGACGGACGGCGCGCGACTGCTGTGGGACGTGCGGCGCGCCGCCACGCGCAACACCGCACACGACGCCGTCATGCGCGTGCGCACGTCCACTGGTGTACGGCCAACTGACTTCTTCGGACACTTCTTCATGTCCAACACCACGGACGTCGAACTTGCCGCCGTTGGTATGTATCACTTACATACTTGATGTTATAGATACGTCACTAATGGCCAGTCTTGAATAAAGTGCCAAATCAAAGAAGATTTTAAAAAACATATATCACAAATGAACAGTATTTTATTTAATATAAATTTCACTATACTTTGATAAATATTGTATTATTATTCACAGACGCGGACAAGGCGATAGGTATCGAGGTGAAACACGACGACAAATTAACCGCCGAGGACGGCGTCTATATCCAAGCGGCGTTGCTGTACACGCACCGCTCGGGCCAGCGGCGCCTGCGCGTCATCAACCTGTCGCTGTCGCTGGCGCAGCAGCTCGCCGACGTCTACCGCTCCATGGAGCTGGACACCACCATCAACTTCCTTACTAAACAAGGTGAGACTTTAATATCAAGATGAAAGAAAGGGTTGAGTTAGTTTTTATTTTCGTAATATTGGTATAACCGTTAAAAATTGAACCCATTCGAATATTATGATGATGTCATATTAAAAAAAACTGACGAATAATATTTTGACTCTCACTGACTGGCACATAGAGGGAAAATAGTCTAATTTGACAGCTGACAGTAAAAAAATTGTTTTTGTTTTGTAGTTTAACGAGTAATAATAATAAATAATAATATCAGCCCTGTATTATATACTTGCCCACTGCTAAGCATGGGCCTCCTCTACTACTGAGAGGGATTAGGCCTTAGTCCACCACGCTGCACACGCACATACCTTCGAAATTCCTATAGAGAACTGCTCAGATGTGCAGGTTTCCTCACGATGTTCTCCTTCACCGTTAAAGCGAACTATAAATTCACAAAAGAATACACACATAATTTTAGAAAAATCAGAGGTGTGTGCCCTTGGGATTTGAGCTTGCGGACATTCGTCTTGGCAGTCCGTTCCACACCCAACTAGGCTATCGCCGCTTAACGGGTGTTTATATGGAAATGTTGGCACATTCTTTGGTAACGCAGGGAGTTAGACAAGACTTTAGACGTGGTGTTTAGTATCAGACACGTGTTGAAGCCGTGTGTACCGTGTGCCCGCAGCGGTGTGGGCGCTGCGCGAGGCGGCGCCGCGCGCGGTGCGCGAGGCCCTGTCGGCGCGGTGCGCGCGCTCGCTGGCCGCCTACCGCCGCCACTGCGCCTCGCCCTCGCCCGCCGGCCAGCTCGTGCTGCCCGAGTCCATGAAGCTGCTGCCGCTCTACACCAACTGCCTGCTGCGCTCCGACGCCGTCGCCGGCGGTCCGTACCCTACACAACTACTACTTCTGTTACTAAATTTATATAATGTCAAATATGGTTTGTAGATCTATAAATGTATTTTCATCCAATAAACGTCTATTGCGATATTGGGGTAAATTTACAACGAAAATCTTATCAATTGTATTCATTACTTGAAATAAATTATATTGATTTAAAAATTAGTAAATGATAGGCTATCGCACGATGGGGTAAACATTAATACTTGTCACAAATTGGGGTAACATCACCACATCTTTTTCATTTCCCCTTACATACTCCACCAATTATATAGCAAGGTTTAGATTAACAAGAAAATTTGCAGTTGTCTTGCACAAGCTATTTATATATTAAACCGTCACAACAAGCGACTTAGTGCAAATTTTTAAGCTTGCAGGTCTTACACCAAATGAGTTGCAAGTGCATAAAGTTATTAAAATATTGTCGCTAACATAAACGCATCTGAAAGTTTCTACACAATCAATTTCTGTTAACACTTGCTAGTCTAAACTTAGATTATCAGTATATTTGTTATCAATCAAATAACATATCAATCCATATAAATTATATTTTGATACTTCAAAATGATTCTTTTTAAAATTATTTTCATATCTGTAATACTTCTTATAGGACTATATAAGTAATACTGTTATTTTTATTATTCTTTTTTTTTTGGTTCTTTTTAATATCGATATTTGTATACTCAAATGTGGAGGCTAGTTATTAGCAACTTAATTATACATTGATGTGACTTAATTTAATGTTATTAGTCTGTAAGCCTTCCTAAAAAATAAAAAAAAAAAATACTAACCGGCTAATACTGATCCCTAGGTCCAGACATAACGTGCGACGACCGTTCGTGTGCGATGTACCGCGCGCTCACGGCGGACGTGCCGCAGTCGGTGGTGCTGACGTACCCGCGCCTGCTGCCGCTGCACCCGCTGGCGGACGCGCCCGACGCCGCGCCCGCGCCGCTGCGGGCGTCGGTCGACAGGATGAATGATCATGGCGTGTATCTGCTAGGTAGGAGTTTGTTTATGACAAATGGTATATTACAGTTAGTTAGTCATTACGATTTACATTAGACTCCAACATGTGTGTCATTCTAAAATATAATTAATTGTAATCGTGATTATATAAGATATTAATTAAGTCGACACAATCATGTCGGCCAGTTCGGACCGGACATAGGTTATCTTGAACTGCGAACTTACTTGGTCTATTATAACAAATTTTACACTGTTTTCAGTAGTCGCTATCCGGGTGTAAATGTATCTTACCAATAGTATCTATTTCCTAACCTACAGAGAACGGAGTGCACATGCTCCTGTGGGTGGGCTCGGCGGCGCCTGCGCAGTTCACGGCGGATGTGTTCGGCGTGTCGTCGCCGCAGCAGCTGGACCCGCAGGTGTGCGAGCTGCCGGACCGACACAACGCCACGAGCCAGGCCGTGCGCGCCATACTGCACGACGCCAGAGAGAAGAGACGCTCTTGCATGAGGGTTAGTATATACTGGAATATACATACATACTATATTTCATTTATAATCCATTTATTATTATTTTTATCGAGCAATCCCAATCTTAATCTTCGATCCGATCCCAAGAAGCAACCAATCCAAATGTCATTTGTAAGCATGTCAAATAATCTTCATTTGAATTTTATATTTGTGCAATATTAAAAAAAAAAAAACAATTGGAATTGTTTATTGAAAACCGCGGTTACTCAGCTGTATTCTTGATCCTTGTTAGTGTATTTCACGTAGTAAAGGTCTTGGGTCGATTCCAGATCTCATATTAATCTTGTTTTTTGTGGCACGTTTTGTCCGTTTTAACTCACTGAGGTAGGATGATATTAAGCAGCTAACCAGCCGTTAAAACTGGCTAGTACTTTCTACAACCCGCTGTTACCACGCGTTTCGCCAACCCTTGATTAAAGTATGATATAGATAGATGTAAAATAACATCTATTTTAGATACAACATAGTATAAATAGCTTTAAATCTTGTCCTGAAAGAAACAAAGTATTTGTATTGAGGTCCCAGAATGCTAATTCCACTAAGAGCCGGTCTGAGGCCGTATGATTACAGTGGCATAAAGACTATATTATCGATGGGGTACGAAAATGGCCTTGTTATAGCTTATGACAAACTTACCGCTATATTTCTTCACTACCCCAAATATTTATTTTGTAATTTATATCTAACCCAACTCCTCAAAGGTATGGGTTTGAAGTGCTGTAAGTGCACGTAAGGTAGGACATATTTCCGTCCCAAATGAGGGGTGAAAGTTCGTCCTTTTTCTTCCTTTTTCAGTTATATTTTTATTGTAAATATGTGCATGGTAGACAATAACATGTAGTTGTATTTTTTGTTTGACAAAAGCATGGTTTTTTATATTTGTTAATTGAATATCTGTCGTACTAAGTTATGTATAAAGTCGAATATGCATCGAATTATAGTAAGCCGGTGCTTTAGCTGCAGTGTAATAAATTGTTTTTCAATGGGTTGACATTCTTTATAATAAAATGTCAAAATTGACACTGACATTGAGTGAGGTAAAAATAAAAGCGTGTTGTACTTATTTATGAGCTATAGTTTCTAGTTGTAAAGGCACAACATATATACAGCCAATTTGTTACTAAATAGAATGTCAGCCTGTATACTTTGCTTGAAAGCGTGCTTCAAGCTTAAAGTGGGCGATTATGCACAGCAAAATATATGAATTGATAATAAGAATGTCAAAATCTGTTTCCGACCATTATTAAGATTAATTTTAAAAAATATCAGAGCTCTTAAGCAAGTATATCTTGATACATTTATTAAAATTTTACCTATCTTTGCTTATTGTAGTTTGGTCATTGTTCTATAATAAAATAGTTAATAGCCTTTTTGCTCATTTATACACAAACCCTGTACTTTAGCACTTTGAAATTAGAAACATGCATAAATTTCTCCATACACTGTTATTAAAATAAACTGAATTATTAAGGGTAGTAAATTTAATAAATTCGCAATCGCTAACTTACTTTTTAAACCCTTTTTAAAAATTGCTTATCAAATCCCATAATTGATAAATTTATTTCACACAATCGATATACCAATATATAAAAATCACTCATTAATTCAATTTAATATAATCGATAAAAAAATATTTTTTAATTATCATCAATTTAATCGATATGATACAATCGATACACAATTCCATAATCGCCCATCGCCTGTCCCAGCTATCGGTAGTGCAACAGAATTCCAAGGAGGAGGCTTCGTTCCGCCGCTTGCTCGTGGAGGACCGCGGCTTCAGTGCCGGCGACTCCTACGTCGAGTACCTTATGGCGACGCACAAGAGCGTCCAGAAGATGATGTATGTCGACTAAAGGGGCTTGGGTGTTGGTGGCTTTGATTTGGGAGGGATTCTTTATTATTTTATTGTATGGGGTAAATTTATCGATTTCAATAAATGACCATATTCATCTGATCTTGAAAATGTAACTCAAAATAAGTAATATGAAAGCATGAGGTTTTTTTCTGTTTTGGTTCATTGGGTTGTTTTCTTTTTTTGTGGGGTAAAATCGATTTCAATGAACGCTCCCAAACTCTTTAATCCGATCTCGTGAATAAACTAATCGAATCCATTTATAAGCATGTTAACTTAGTTCTGATTGGTCTATTTTTACGATGGATTGAAAAAGAGCGGCTGGGATCGTTTTTTAAAATCGCAGGTTATTATGTCAATTTTTTGTATGATTGTACAAGACTGCTGTCTATGAGTATTTAAAAAACAAAGGAATCATTCATCAAGGATATCTGGAATATAAACAAAATATTGTTTTTTTTTTCATTAATCACTACCAGTATTACTAAAATCCATTTTTTAAACGGACACGGTTAAGTCGCCCCACCGCACCTAATGGTAAACAGAGTGGGGGTCAGATAGAGTGTCGACTGACGAGGGATGATTACCCCTCGGCAGAAAGCACAATATTCCGGCCTGTTTGAATATATAATATAATAATATCAGCCCTGTATTATATACTTCCCCACTGCTGAGCACGGGCCTCCTCTACTACTGAGAGGGATTAGGCCTTAGTCCACCACACTGGCCTAGTGCGGATTGGTAGACTTCACACACCTTCGAAATTCCTATAGAGAACTTCTCAGATGTGCAGGTTTCTTCACGATGTTTTCCTTCACCGTTAAAGCGAACGATAAATTCACAAAGAATACACACATGATTTTTTAGAAAAGTCAGAGGTGTGTGCCCTTGGGATTTGAACCTGCGGACATTCGTCTCGGCAGTCCGTTCTACACCCAACTAGGCTATCGCCGCTATTCGCCTGTTTGAATACAGATATATAAAGGTTGAGTCCGAAACATTCTCATGTGGGTCATTATGGCGAGTTTCAGACTTTGTGTGCGATGGTCGCTTTCCGGTCAGAAAAAAATATCGTAATACCATCTTTTTATAATCATATCATTTATATTTCATGAGAACTAATTAGTGTCGTACGATAAATATTTTCAATTATTTGCGTGAAATGTATTGATATCGTTAATTGAGAATTGAGGCAGCTTGTTTTCGGGTTTTACATTTCTTTATGAACGGGTAACAGTGGTTTATGCACATGTTTCTTGGGTTTGGGGTTTTCGGTGTTGCTTCTAACGCATTGCGGAGTTTTTTTATTTAGCATGTATATGGTTATTTTTTATAAAGTGCACAATTTTGCTTTTGCGTTTCTTTTTGTGTTGGTCTTTCTTTTTCTTTTGATTTAAACATATTATTTTCTTTTTATATTTTTATTGTTTATTTGTTTAAAATTAAAATTTATGTACTCAAAAATATTTCTTATAATAATATTAAAATATACAAATCTACTAATTTAAATTTATTAAGTATGTAAGTCTAAAAACTTGAACAAACACGCCTGAACAAAAATATATTCATCTAGATTTAATATATCCACATAATTAATGAAAAAAATCTTTTTTTTTTTTATCAAATTCAATCGAAAAAATATTTCTAGAGCACCATGTATATAAACTCTCTAATTCCAGCTAACAATAATGCGACAACACGACAAGCTGGAGACGGTGCTGCGCCACTTCCTGGTGGAGGACCGCGGCGTGGACGGCAGCCCCTCGTACGTGGACTACCTGTGCCACGTACACAAGGAGATCCGGCAGCTGCTCTAGCGGCGCCGCGGGGACGCGCTCGCCGGCGCCCGCGCCTACGGGAGGTCGTGAGTCGACATAACTGGTACACGATGAGTCCAATGTATAATACGGGTTTGCTGATTGAAATAAAAAAAAATCGAAATTGCATCGTAATGACCAGCGTCGACTAGGCTCGCTGGGCCTACTATAAAACTGCGTCCATTAGGAAAGCGTCGAATCACCACGTATACGATTCTGCGCATTTCAGTTCTACTCAAATCGACGCCACGCTTTACACTTACAATGATGTCAATATAACCATTTATTAATCGAAATGCAATACAAACTATTGTTTTTACTATTTGGTATAGGTACTTAGAAAATTGCGTTTTGTTACATCACTGTAATTCTAAAGAGATAATGTATATAGCGTAACAGATTTATGTTTTTGTATTGCATTGTTGTGAATAGGACGGTACCGCGTTCCAATTGTAAAATTTTATCGATATTTATAAAACATTACACGTGGTTTGTATTGGTACTTAGTATAGCTTATCATATACGAAGACAATTAGGTTGTAGAATCAATTCTACTTACCCCTCTGGCAATACATGCTTGAATTATTGAATTAAAGTAATGTGTACTTATAATGGCTATGAGATATCAATTTGACATTTTTTTATTTCAATCAGCAAATGTTACAACATCATGACAACATTAACATGATATCATTAGGTGATTTATCATCGGGACACAACCCCTTACGCTCCCTCCTACTCTCCACCATTTCATCCTACTAATACTGTAAATGTAAGTTTGTAAAAACGTTTTCAAGTAACGCAAACACTACAGAATGGATTTAATACATACAAACAGCGTCCCGATTTCACATATAGATTATAGACTATTTTTGATCCCAAAAACGTGCAGTGGTACTGTTTGAAAACGGACTTACTCGGTCAAAACCGCAAACAATAACTAGTATTATTATATAAATATAATATCAGTTCTATCGACTCACAATACTATTATGGACTCTGTGTAATGCGTAGTTTTATTGTAAATTTCGTATAGGGAAATGTATTTGTGAAAATTGTCAAATAAAGACGATACGTTAAGTGTAATCTATACTATTATATAAAGCTGAAGAGTTTGTTTGTTTGTTTGTTTGTTTGTTTGTTTGTTTGTTTGTTTGTTTGAACGCGCTAATCTCAGGAACTACCGGTCCTAACCGAAAAATTCTTTTTACGTTGGATAGCCCTTTGTTCGTGGAGTGCTATAGGCTATATATCATCACGCTATACCCAATAGGAGCGGGGCAGCAATGGCTAATCTCAGGAACTACCGGTCCAAACTGAAAAATTCTTTTTGCGTTGGATAGCCCTTTGTTCGTGGAGTGCTATAGGCTATATATCATCACGCTATACCCAATAGGAGCGGGGCAGTAATGGCTAATCTCAGGAACTACCGGTCCAAACTGAAAAATTCTTTTTGCGTTGGATAGCCCTTTGTTTGTGGAGTGCTATAGGCTATATATCATCACGCTATACCCAATAGGAGCAGGGCAGTAATGGCTAATCTCAGGAACTACCGGTCCAAACTGAAAAATTCTTTTTGCGTTGGATAGCCCTTTGTTCGTGGAGAGCTATAGGCTATATATCATCACGCTATATTCAATAGGAGCGGAGCAGCAATGGCTAATCTCAGGAACTACCGGTCCAAACTGAAAAATTCTTTTTGCGTTGGATAGCCCTTTGTTCGTGGAGTGCTATAGGCTATATATCATCACGCTATACCCAATAGGAGCGGGGCAGCAATGGCTAATCTCAGGAACTACCGGTCCAAACTGAAAAATTCTTTTTGCGTTGGATAGCCCTTTGTTCGTGGAGTGCTATAGGCTATATATCATCACGCTATACCCAATAGGAGCGGGGCAGTAATGGCTAATCTCAGGAACTACCGGTCCAAACTGAAAAATTCTTTTTGCGTTGGATAGCCCTTTGTTTGTGGAGTGCTATAGGCTATATATCATCACGCTATACCCAATAGGAGCAGGGCAGTAATGGCTAATCTCAGGAACTACCGGTCCAAACTGAAAAATTCTTTTTGCGTTGGATAGCCCTTTGTTCGTGGAGAGCTATAGGCTATATATCATCACGCTATATTCAATAGGAGCGGAGCAGTAATGGCTAATCTCAGGAACTACCGATTCGAACTGAAAAATATTTTTGTGTTGAATAGTCCTTTGTTTGTGGAGTGCTCAAAGTTATATATCATCACGCTATGACCAATAGGAGCGGAGCAGTAATGGCTAATCTCAGGAACTACCAGTTTGAACTAAAAAAATCGTTTTGTGTTGGATAGCCCTTTATTTGTGGGGTGCTATAGGCTGTATATCATCACGCTATATACCAATAGGAGCGGAGCAGTAATGAAATATGTTGCAAATACGGGGACAATTTATTAGTTTTGAGAGATTCCGTTGCGTGCGCTGCGTAAACGGTTAAAGTTATGCAACAATGATGTATGACGGGATTGTTCCTCTTAAAAAGTTATACAAAAATTTATTATAAAAACAAAGTCCCCCGCTACATCTGTCTGCCTGAACGTGTTAAACTCAAAAACTACCCAACGTATTAAGATGAACTTTGGTATGGAGACAGTTTGAAACCCTGGGAAGAACATAGGCTCCCGGGAAACTACTACTTTTATAATGGAAAACTTTAGCCTGAAAAACTTTATAACGCGGGCGGAGCCGCGAGCAAAAGCTAGTATTCAATAAATTTGTTACTGTAAGTGAGTTGGCAAAGTTGTGACCAGAGCCCGTGGCTCAAAATGGCCCTATGTGGGTCAAAATGGCCATATGTGGTCAAAATGGCCATATGTGGGTCAAAATGGCCATATGTGGGTCAAAATGGCCATATGTGGGTCAAAATGGCCCTATGTGGGTCAAAATGGGCCTATGTGGGT
The DNA here is from genome assembly GCF_014839805.1 of Manduca sexta. Classification (NCBI taxonomy): domain Eukaryota; kingdom Metazoa; phylum Arthropoda; class Insecta; order Lepidoptera; family Sphingidae; genus Manduca; species Manduca sexta. Next base: position 9,128,842 of record NC_051117.1, on the reverse strand, counting down.
CAAATATGACAATTCGTTTGTACCTTGTTAGTGCGGGTTGCTTCAAATCGTGAATTAAAATATTCCTAATAAGCATTGTTGTTAGTGCTAAAACATTATTTGTAGATTTAGTGAAGAATGCTTCTTATGAATATTTGAACGTTAAGAGACGTTTTGAAGCAACTGTGTTTAAGTTGGCAGTTGGCAATACCAAAATGGGCATTCATAAGAGACTTAGAAGCTATTCCTTACGGCAATGAGGTAAATGTCCATCATCATGACAGTAATCGTGTTTTTTGGTTTCCTGTACTCGGTGTAAATGAATTTTCTACAGTATGGTACCACTTTACGATTTAAATATTGACCAAAATCACTCGCAAATCTGTTATAATGTTCACATTTTGCAAAATTGCCGTCACAATAATGCCTGAGTGAACGCCTTTGGCAAAACTAGAGAACAGTATCAATGAATTTACAGCTTATCTAGTTAGAATGTCGTCTGCCAACTTATATGAAGATTCTAGCATTCATTAGGCAACAATGTGCAATATACGCTCAACATGTAACTTTTGATCCCATATTAACTTACGTTATAAGGTAAATGTTTTGTGTTGCTCGCCATGTTGACCAACATATTGTTGTCTACTAAATACAAGTTATAATTCATCCCCTTTAGTTGTATGTTGTGTATGCAATAGATTAGTTTTTATGTTAGGAACAAACTCTTGGTTGGATCTTCATTATTTCAACTAAAATTCCAGCATTTTTAATTTTATTTAATAACATAAAATTTATATTTCAATTGTGTCAAATTGTAAATAAACTATACTGATATTATTTTACAAATGTTTGTTTTTTTTTTATTTTGGACACCTTCATAAATCCGACTATACATTATGCATTGTATTTACATAGAATATTAGTATGTTATGGTCTATCATACGTGATTATACGTCCACCTGAAAAATGTCTTCCTTGAACTGTTAGTCAATTCGACTAAGATTACAATATCACAAGGGTAAAATATTTTTGCAATGACGAACCACATTCCTTTTGTATAAAAGACGTTAATATACGTCATAGGTGTACAGCATTACGTGATTACACGTCAAAATTAAAAAAAATATATTGATAAAATATAGTTCTATTGGGTCAATGATATACTTGCCCACTCTCTTACAGGGCAAAATTGGAATTTAGTAATGAAACAGTCCGGAAAATCTTTTACTAGCGGAATCATTTTTTATGTCGTTGTATAGAGACTTTTATAATCGTCCAATATCCACTGAATATTTATTTACATTTTTGAAAAGAGCGATATCTATAATGTAGACCAGTAGGATATAGTATTTTCTACTTACGGATTCCTTACCAACAAAAGGCGTTAAAATTATCCCACTGAAGTACAGCGGAGCGTGACGAAGCAAGCAGGCCGGCATAACCGTGCCAACCGTCCAGGGACGTTTTATCTCTCGACGGTCGACATTTTTTGGGCATTTATTTACTTACTATGAAGTGCAGTGTGGCATCGGCCGGGGCCTCGAAAAAAAAAACTTGCATCAGTAAACGACTGTGGTTTGATTAATATAACTACTGAAACAGGTTGTATAAAATCTATATATTAAATAGAAACTTGTGAATTGTGTACAATAAATCAAAAAAATAAAAATCAACAAGATGTATGTATGTTCGTTAGAATTAAACACAGAAATCTGATTTAATTTGGCACAGCTAGACCATATCCTGGTTAACGTACAGACTTTTTATCCCGTTTCTTCGCTCCCATGAGATATAATATTTAATAAATAATATAACGATAGTCGGCGTTGTACACAGTTTTAGCGACTCTTGTAATGGGAAAAGCTTTTTATGCAGGTAAAGCCGCAAGCAATACCTAGGCATTCTAATCTAAATTAGAATACATTTGAATTTTTTTAACCGCGTATAAACTGTATAACAAGCATTAGTTCACGAAATTGATAAATGTTACTTTATTAATATCCATAAACTGTAAAAAATATAATTTCGTGAGTCAACGCTTCTACAAACACTAACGTATATAGGCGTTTGAAAGAACGGTCACAAAATGTATATGATTTTGTTTTTAAACTACACTTTTTAATTTAGTAAATTGACGACTGTATCCATTTTAGTATTAAGCTACGAAATAAATATTTTATATAAAGTAAATATCGTTTTAATAATTTAAAAGGTCACATTGGTTCTTGATGTTGGAAGATCATTTCTAAAAACTTCATTTTGAGTAATTATTTATGTTCATCGCTGGTCTCATTTGCTCTGAAAATGAAAAGTAATATAAATATCGGAAGGACGTCCAATTTATAAAAAATATATTTAATTACTAAATCGTCTATTTCCTCAGGCATTTAACATCCAAGACGTATCATAACGTCACAGTGAAATATCATTAACTGTCCCAAGGGTTTGAAACGTCATATTACAACTAAACATTAAAATCAGGGCTCAACCCTTAGATTATGCGACGTCATTGTTTCTCTATTGTAAAATTTCTAAAGTTACTTCTAGATAAAATATTAAATGTTATAAAATTAAACTATATTTCGGAAATTATCGAGGTTTTTTGTATTTTAATTTACTCCCGAAGTTTCTAACATAAATTATTATATAAAATGTTTATTATGGAACTGTATACGGTTTAGAAGTGCTTTATTAGATATCTGCCTACCTCTTTAATGACAATCGTTAATATAAAGTAAACCAATTTATCACCGGTTTAGGGTATATAACTTCAATGATAGGTCCTTTGTATGTACAAGGGAGGCAGTAATCAGGGCATCTCTCTCGACGCTTCTTGCAACTGGATACTCCGAGAATGCAACACAAAATGTGGAATATGCAGATGAAGATCTTCGTGTATAGCATGGCGGTCACTAAACAAAGAAAATAGGATTTAAATTTACGATTTATATTAGATATCAAAATCTACAATATAAAAATGAATCGCTGAATGTCCTGCTAAGCGCAAATCTCGAGAACGGCTGAACCAATTCCGCTAATTCTTTTTTTATAATATTCCTTGAAGCACGAGGATGGTCGTTAAGTAGAGAAAATCTGTAAAAATTGCCTGAAAAAATCTAAAGACAACACTTTTCTATATTCGCATACAAAATTTCGTAATAATACTTAAGTCAATTTGAACTTCAATACCATACCCTAAAGTTTAAGTGTTAGTGGAGGGGTTCCGGGAAGGCAAAACAATTGAGTGACGTTAGTATCGTATAAATATTAAGGTCAATATATCGACTGTTAGGCGGTAGGAAGTTCGCCGGGTCAGCTAGTTAATTATACAAATATCAATTTATTGTCAACATCAACCCGAACCAGGCCAGCGTGGTGGACTAAGGCCTAAACCCCCTTAGAACTAAAGGAGGTACTACTTCAGCACATAGACTTTCCCGCCATTATACCCACCACTACAACTCCTGTAAACCAGGATCAGCAGGGGCACGCATTTTATGACATTGAGCGATGAAGCTCGGCAAATCCTTGCTGAGCCGTGGGACAATACTATAATAGTGATGAGATTAAACGTCTGGGATGTTTAAGTTTTCTTTTGAATTGGATTTGAAATAGAAAGGGACGTTACATTACAATAATATAATTACCTTCTTTATCATTAACTTTCGGTCGGTAAGTTCTGGGCGGTGAGATTGGCGAGGGCGCTGATCATTGCGCCCATACTTGAGATCAAACATAGTTATTAAGATGTGGAGCATAACCAGCACAAACTCGTTGATTACAGGCATTGTTGCACCTATAGAGAATTATTAATTATAATTATTGATCACAAAAATAGCGCCGATAGCCTAGTTGGGTGTGGAACGGACTGTCGAGACGAATGTCCGCAGGTTCAAATCCCAAGGGCACCCAACTCTGACTTTTCTTAAATCATGTGTGTATCTTTGTGAATTTATCGTTCGCTTTAACGATGAAGGAAAACATGGTGAGGAAACCTGAACATCTGAGAAGTTCTCTATAGGAATTTCGAAGGTGTATGTCTACTAATCCGCACTAGGCCAGCGTGGTGGACTAAGGCCTAATCCCTCTCAATAGTAGAGGAGGCCCGTGCTCAGCAGTGGGACAGTATATAATACACGGCTGATATTATTATTTACTATATTGATCACATATAGACATGAAACATTAATAAAATTTTATTAAATTAAACTATTTTTCGGACTTTATCGCGGTTTTAATATTTTACTTAAGTGTCAAATAGTTTAATAGGGTACCGGACTCATTTTTGTTCTTTACTATTATCAAATATTTACATAATATAAATTATAACACTGAAAGAATTATTAAAATCTGGTAAAAAATCAACAAGTTATAAGACTTTGAATTTCAGTAGAAAGGGTAATTTACAAGAAACAGAAAAGAGACGAATTACGCACATATGACGTCATCGGGAATTACGACGCGTGCTAAAGAAAGAGATGAAACGATATCCCCACATCGCGCCCACTTCTGTACATTACAATATTTTAAATATGAATTGCTCGCTCATTTTTTAACCAATTTTTATGCAGTTTTCGCAGCAGTGCTTCTTTTTCGTATTATTAAAAATTACATATAGAATAATGTACAAAATCAAGCATAGGCCGGTCCCCTATTTAAACGTCTAAGATTCGCGTAAACTTAAGAAATGTTTGGTATTTAATGGTGAAAGGTTTGAAGAGTTTAATGTACAAAATAAAAAACAAAAACGTTTTTGGTATTAGCTGTATGATATAAATCAAACATTTTATACAATATAAATAATACTGCCTCGGTGGCGTAATTGTACTGCATTCGCGATAAGGCAGCTCTCTGAGGTCCTGGGTTCGAATCCCAGGTCGGGTAGAGTGATATTTGGGATTTTCTGCTCAGTATTAGCCCGGATCTGCAATTTGTACCTGATATGGCGATAGGCTCGCCCGCTATTATCGAACTGAATACTCATGGCGAAAAGTGGATATACCAGACCTTTGCAGACCCCTTTGAAAATAAAAGGCGTGAGTGTATGTATGTACTTTCAAATACGCGGTAAATGGGCTCAGTCGAAGTACCTTCCTTATTTCTTCGTTTCGCATTTAGGGCTATTCTCGTGACAGTCGATGTAGGTGTGCCTGGTGCAGGCCAGGCACGACTCCAAATACGACAGCATTAAACTCACTACCAAGACGAGGAGCTCTTGCAGATAGATCCTGTCCATCTCCAACTGGCCACTGGATCTGTGGATAATAAACAGTAGAAACACCAACCATCGCCTTAAATTACAAAGTTTAGTTTGCTATTCCACTACGCTTGTCATACTGAGACATATACTTAGGTAATAAATCTCATATCCATAATAGTAGAAAGTTAGATACGGTCACTCAGTCACGGCCGGCTTGAAGTTTGCAACGAGTTATGACAAAGCTATGCTACTGGGGATTAGTAGATGGTGACAGATGCAGAGAGTGGGTGTTATGACTTATAACTAACATCAAACCAATCCACACAGCGGCCGTACTGTGCGTTGTTTGCAGTATCCTCATAAGCGGAACAATACAGCGTTGTACAGCTGCTCCATGACAGCAGCAAAAAAATCCTCAACATTATATGAAGTAAGTCAACATAACTATGATACAAACGAAATTATTTGTTGCACGGCGGCTTGTCGGGATCGCAAACGATGCGTTTGGTACCACAGCCGACCGCTTCGAGCACCCACACCGCCACCAGCCAGAGAATCAGCGCCACGTGACACCACGCTCCTTTCATGCCTTCATCCTACAAAAAACTTGACTGAATGGCGAATGTATTACTACAAATTTAAATAAAGAAGTATGAAAATGAAATATGAGTGTGGAACATTTACGTTTTTTGTTCTACATGATATTATTTATCTCGTTCGCCGGTAAGCCCATTTTCGTAGCTGATCCATCAATAATTTATATCGGTAAAGTCGGTCCTAAGGCAAATGCCCTTATGGCTTATATCAAGCTGTGTTAAGACAAAGCTGTAGCTAGAGTAATTAGGGTTAATTAGGATGCTCCAAGCCGACATTAATAAACTGCATACTATGAATTGGGGCTTTTATAAAATTCCATCCTGGTATCCTTGCTTGTCGTAAGAGGCAACTAATTTGGGCCATCGAAGGTCTGTAAAGCCGGTGACCCCAAAACAACCGTTGCCCCTTCAGTCTGAGCGGTAGTGGTAGACTGCACTTTCGCAAAAAAAGGCATAGGAAATCTGTTCGAAGCCATTATCACAAGCCATGGCCCAAACTCTTCACAGATACCAATATTTCTATGGTATTATTACCTCGAGGCACGTTCATTTTAAAAGTATATGAAAAACAAAGCTTACAGTAAACTATTCACGCGGTTCAAACATACAGTCTTCGGCCATTGGGTTTCGCTTCCATCCTGCAAACAAAAAAGGATTGATTTGTATCATTCCACCAAAACTAAACTACTTTTACTATGAAACTTTATACAGATATTTACAAAAAGGGGTGGAATTTGACCCAAACCAATGCTTTTTTGTTTGAAATCATTGAAAAAGTACCGTTAAAAAATAAAAAAAAACACGTTTTTTTCTACATATTATTGTAATTTTAGACTATTGTACATAGATGATATTGATTTCCTTCGAAAATAGTTTTATAGTTGATAAGTTTGGAATAAACCCATTTTTTATGCAACAGCCAACACCCAAAGGATAAAAAGATTCAGTAGACTTAGCGGTAATACTTAATCTATTTAAAATTTACTCGGTATTTTTATGTTTCCTTGTTACCGTTATTAAATGTTTAAATAAATTTTATGGCTTGTCATCACTAAATGCATTACGAAGTCGATCCCCAGCGGATGCGCTGTCACACTGTACATCAACATTTTGAAAAATTGCCAGTTTTTCACACTGATTCTCCCAATGCCAAACATAAGCTTCAAGGTCTTTTGTAAGCCCAAGGAACCAATTAATTTTATTCCCCATAGGAGGAGTCTCATTAGTCCGGAATCCCTCGGGCGTAGTAGCCTCTCATCAAAGTTGTTATGAGATACACTTGGATATTCAATGTCAACATCCACGATGGGATAGTTACATTTCTTTCTTGTTATTGTTGATTTTAAATGTGCGTATAATTTCCCGTGATAGGAATTTTTTCCAAGGGACTTTCTCAAATGGCATTTTAAGGACGCTGAGTTTTACTTATAATTTCTACGGCTTGTATAGACCAGTCTTCAGTGATGTCATGAAGCATTTGATTATTCCCATGCTTGTCTTCAACTATGAATGATTGTTTAGCATGGAGATATGATAGAAAAGTTGTAATCAAAATTTTAGAAGCTTGATAGCATGTATTCCTAGTATTTCCACAAAGGAATCATATCTGTAACCCTTACTTCTAATAAAGGACCGCGATATTTTCCTTAGCGTGCTGTTTTATATATTAAATCAACTGTTTAGACGGTCGACCGTTGCAGCTATACACAGCTAGGAACTATTTGATCCTAAAACTCTTCAATCTTACTACAGCTTTAGTATTTGGTGTTTATCTGTTCCCTGAAGATCAGTTTCTGTAAGGTCCCCTGCGGCACGGTGCTCTGCCGGCGCACGGGATGTTCTTCTTGCAAGCAGAGACTCCCAAGATGAACATCGAGATAAGAGCAAGCAGAACGATGCACAAGCGGTTCATGGCGTACTTTCCCATTTCTTGTATCTGGAACAAGACGAAATACTTCTTTCGAGGTTATCTGAGATTCATCTAGACTTCATAATTAAATTGGAACTACAAGACTCCATCGAACTTCGATGAAAACTAATTATAGAACATTTAAACTATTCCACCAGCTTGATTAGAGGCTTTGTTCACAGTATTTCATAATTTGGCTGTTTAAAATAGTAATATATTTTTTTAAATTGACTCTAAGCAGAAAGATTTATAAGGCGTTCGTTTGATACGTCATCTTACACTCCGATATCAACAAATGTTACTAACCTTCTTTGTTCACTTGGTGCAAGGAGCTGGCGACCTGCAGGCTATGTAGACCTTCTTAGTGCATGCGTTGACGAGACCCAGTAAGAACAGTACAGCGGCCAGTAGCACCAACAGGGTATTTTGGACCACATCCATTATTCACGCCACCATGGCTTCTGCAAGATCGTATTAGACCTACCTCGAAAATTGATTCATAAATGCCCTACGAGATGGCGTTGATCCTAAATCTGCTTAGCTTTGGTTTGGGTCAGATTTTGAAAAAAAATACAAAAATGTAGCATATTTACATTAATTGCTATTTAAACGGAACTGTACGAGTTACTTACATGGATTCCTTATTTTTTTGGTTTAGCGGAATTTTACTGAAAATTTTGTGGGATGTCGGTTGACGGCACCGGAATTTTGAGTGATGTGTCAAATAGAATAGAATTGAAACGATGACAGATTATTTGTGGCCAGTAATTACGATCAAAGAAGTTGAAGAATTACGACTAGCTACTTACGACTTTGATAAAACTTCTTTACTTATCCTTAACATTGCAAAATGCAACTAGAATAGAGATCACGTAAAATTATGCAAATTTTGAATTTATTTTCATTTTAGTTGCAGAGAATTAAGATAAGTTATTATAACCATCCGTCAAGTAAATGTCAAAGCCTCGAGGAGTCTAGCTCTGGCAAATATGTTAATCCACATACAGTGTTGCTTGATCAGGGAACCCACCAAGGACCATTTCCACACCCCACACGCTACCGTTACACCAAGATGGCGATAACTTATTAGCTTCCACTAAAAAATACAAACAGCGCAACAACATAGTTGTATTATGTTCGTAAATAGCACCGGCACTCGTGAGCATTTTATTACGTCTGGTAATGCGTACTAAGCCATAACCTGTATGTTCACGCGGCGACTTTATGGGGTAAGATAGAGAACAAATGTTTTCTCAATGTAATTTAATTTTTAGTATTTATCTAATAATACGTATCATTCTAGTATGAACAATTGATACAAAGAAAACCACGCATATACGAAATCTTGTGTTTGTGTGGAGGTTTGTTAGGAATTAACTCAGAAATCGTAGAATGTATTTGGATAAAATTTAATACACCGAGAGACCAATATCTGACAGATGCTGTCACGTGTTTCTTTACAACAAATTGATACCTTCTTCGCGTGACTTAAATTATTTTATCTATGTTTACTTTTATCCCGAAATGGGACATTAATAAACTATTATAATGGAAAGGACTTTCACGTAGACAAAGTCGCGTGCACCACCTAGTTTGTAATAAAACATAGTTGCCATAGCACCGCCATTTTTATTCAATGGTTACAATCTTGCGGCTATATCCGCGAGTGGACTTTTATGACATCCGGGGAGGATTTAAAACCTATTTTTGAACCGGGCTTCTGTACGGTAATATAACGTATCACCACGCCTTTCCTTTCTTTTCAGGGGGAAGCAGAGATGTAATGTAATCAGATTTTGTTATTACGTTGCATGAAAAAAGGAATGTAGCCTATATTCATTTACTAGACATAATGCACTGATGGTGAACAGGAAAATACCATAACAATGATGACTCCAACAGATATGATATCGGGAATAAATTCCACTCCCAGATTTTAAGTACCTTGCAGATATATTTTTCAAATAACTGTTCACGGTGTCTGTATACGCTAACCGTCGTATATAGGGCGACTGAATAGAGAAGTCAATATCCCACATAAATGATAAACAAAAGAATACATTCCGCATTAAGAGCCTGATTTACAACTTCTGAGAAAATGCTACCCGTCGCGTTTCATAAGCTGACCAAGTACAAGTCACACTGTAATTTATACTCCATAATTAATGGTAATAAAATGAGTACTATCTATATATTTCTTTTTATTGCTTTGAATGACGAGACGAGCTTGCCATTCGCCTGATGATAGGCGATACGACCGCCCATAAATAGTAGAAACACCATCCAGTACCTTAAATTACAAATGATTGTTTGGTATTCCACTGCACTCGCTATTCTGAGACATGAGATGTTAAGTCTTATTATGTCCAGTAGTTACATTGGCTACAATTATACCATAACCGTCAAAGTATACTTCAAACTTGTGATACAAGCTCCAACTGTTTAATATGTTAGTATGAGGGTAAAATATACTTGAATATTGTGAAATAGGCTCTTAGCCAAGTACAATATAATCGTCACTCTTCTTTAATGACCAAAAGATAGTTTTTTATTCTTTGCAACGTCACACCAATTTATGTCATTAGAACATTTTAATATAATTATATGTATTTAGATATTTATAATATTATATATACTTTATATTTGTATTTAATATGCATAGATATTTATTATTAACTAGTTGATCTGACAGACGTTGTCCCGTCTTAACTATAAATTTGTAGCGCGAATTATGTCAATCGCTGAAATTAACTTTTCTTTTCTTAAATTTTCTGACGTTCCGCTCAACTTCCTTATTTTTTTCTTTCATAAGATCCTTCTCCTGATAATAATAAACACAACAAAAAAAAATAGTGTAATCGGTCCAGCCGTTCACGCGTGATGGCGTGACCAAGGGACATAGGGATTCATTTATATATATATCGACGCTGGAAAGCATAAACGCTGTAACCCTTGAAATATCGAAAATACGTTTTTTACACCGTTGGAATCAGGAAATTTTTCTGCGTCGAATGAACCCATCCTCGTTGCTCTAGGACGAAAAAAAATTTTTGCACAGCGTAAAATTTTGGTGTTTTTTTTACATATCTCAGACTTTATATTGCTGTAACCCACCGAAAAACTAGTGTTTTTTGTAGTAAAGGTACTTACACCATTTGATCGGTTGTAATCTAAAGTGTGACCATGGTTACTACGTTAATACGGGACAATATTTTTAGACACACTCAGGTTACAACGTTTATACGGTATGTAAATAATATACACTCTAAAGGTTACAACGTTTAAATGGTATGTGACATGAGGAGATTACTAATTTAAATCCTTTTACATCGTTTGAAAATACGATCCGTACCGTATCGATCGTTTGAAAATATTTGAATTACTGCGTTAACACAGTCGCGTGGCACCTTTTTGCAGCCGACGAAACGTCCTAGTCGCTTCGTGTCGTGCAGTGTTGTGTTTGCTGTAAGTTGGAGCTTTCCGCCAATTGGGTGCTCTTTTAACGATAAGTTTTTAATTACATTAATATTTTTTTTTATTGATTATACACTAATTAACCATTGTCCAAAATTTCCTTTTATTATTATTTACTGTAATAGGTAAATTATAACCTAACTACTATGGTTATGTAAAATGTAGGATCAATATTAATTTTAGTAATACAATTTTGAAGCATTTCTTGAGATCTTGAATATCTCTTAATTGACATTGACTAAAATTTTGTAATTTTGATAAGCAAAAGCAGTAGATAAAATAAGTCTGTGAGTTATAATAAAAACGTCCTGAGATTTTTTTTTCATTTTAAGAATAAATGTTAAAATTACTTAATTAAATAATATATTTAGTAATTTGATTTCAAATGTCGTTTGAACGTCGTATATAGCGAAAATATTTAATACTAGAGTGTAATTCCATCTCAAATAATGATGATATGACAGATGAAACTGAAAATTGTAATAATAAAAAAATAACGATTCTCAGTGAAAATATCTATAAAGAAATAAACGGAAAATTGATAGAAATTCTTAATACTAGGTTTTGACATGAGAAATTGGCATTTTGTATGGGAAAAATACATACTGGATTTTTTTTAAAATATAATTAATTAAGTAATCAAAGTATGCGCCATTGTTATCTATGCATTTTTACTATTTGTAGGGAGTTCATTGATCTCTTTACTAAAAAATACATGGGGGCGAGAATCAATAAACTTTCTGGAGGCGGTTTGGAATGCCACATCGGAGTCGAATTTTTTTCCTTGTAAAAGTTATCGAATTTACTGAAAAAATGGTAATTGTTGGAGCATGGTCCGGGGAGAGTACGGCGGATGTCGCAGACATTTCAATTGCAACTCCTCTAGTTTAGTGGCTGTCTGTTGTGCAGTGTGTGGTCTAGCCTTGTCCTGAAGCAGCAGTGGCCTACAGCGATTGACCAGCCTCCGTTTGGCAGCTAGTTTGCCCATCATGGTTTGCAGTTGCTGATAATAGATATCTGCCATAATTGTTTGGCCAGATTTTAGAAAGCGTTAGTGAATGACACCGGTACTAGTCCACCAAACACTCACAAGTAATCTTCTTTGAATCATAATGATTTCTTATGTTTACGCGAATGTTAGACATTGAAATTAAACTAATTTTCCGGATTCTATCGCGGTTTGAATCAATTTTCCCTTGGGGCAGGATTTGGATGGTTCTCTAGGATCCAGCCGTTGTGAAGAACTTTTCATTACAGGTAATCATTCGATTACAAATCCTATAATTATTGTGTCGGTTGAGCAATGTAACGCAGCATTCGACGCGATTTTGCTGGTTTGATTCACTCAATCTATGAGGTACCTTTCAAGTTATTTTCCTTTCCTGATTTGCTTCAAAAGGATTAAAATACTTTTATCGCTCACACCGAACCCTGCAGCTAACTCTAAAGTGGTTTCCGATGGATCCGCTACCATAATAACTTTTAATTCCTCAGTATTCACTTTCGTTTCCAGCCGTCCACGGCGCTTATTCTGAAGGTCGAAATTTCCAGAAAGAAAACGTTGGAACCAAAAAGGTACCGTGTTTTCTTTTACGACACCAGCTCCATACCCATCGTCAATACCTACTAATAACAATAATGTTTCTGAAGAAACAAAAGATCCTCAACAATCGAACGTACTATGATAAGGAAATATTGACCAAAGTTAATTTTGTCAATAATATTTAGTTGAAGAAAACAATTATTATTACCTATTTTATTTATTGTATTTGTTTCATTTTTTTTTTAAATTGTATTTATATTATTTGTTTTATTTAATTATTAATATTGCTTAAATAGCTTTTAAAGCTAGTTGTTATGATTCGATTATGATTTTTTTTAAGAATTTCATTTTTAAGTTATTTTTTCGAAGATTCCAAAGCAAAAGAAGCTGATTCCGAGAACGCTGTTCAAAAGGAATAAAGATGTTCAGAGAATTAATGAGAAAGAAAAAGTCTATAATGTAGTAGAGTTAAAAATCAGTGAGAGGTTGAATCATAAAAGTAAAGGATTACTCATTTTTATATTTTTAGTTTGTTTTTATTGCTTACCATTTAATGTAAGAGGGATTTCTACAAAGGAATATACAGTAGAGTGATAAAAGTTAATTTAATATAATAATTTTGTAGTCAAAAAGAGAGTTCCTAATAAAAATATTAGTTTTTAACTTTTTAAAAGTCTTTTATTTCAACTTCTACCATAGTTACAGCATTTTATTGACGTTTAAGTATAGTCTGTTCCATTGCTTACAGCATTTTAAAATAGAGAGTATGCTAATTACAACGTTTATGGTTTCCCAAGAAACGTGATAAAATGAATCTTTCATACTTTGTTTAATATGGTTACAGCGTTTTCAAGGTCTCAAAAAAAAGTTCTATTTGCTGTAACCCATATTAAATCTTGTCCAGGGAACTTTCGATGAAATAGCTAATGACCATATTATAGCTGAGCACAAACTGCACAACTCTGCTAAAAACCGCAAGTTTGTAGGTGTAACGGTTCACGAGTTATGATTTTTTTTCAAAAATTTCAAAAGCTTTTTGGCTCTGGTGTAAAGTTCATACTTTCAGGGTTACAGCGTTTATGCTTTCAAGCGTCGATATATAGATTGCCTTATTTACTTTTATGTTTATTTGTATCTTTAAATATTAACTTATCGTGATGCATCTACACAAACCCATATCTACCTTACTTTTCTTTAACTATACTATTTCTTTGTACCACCCTAAGATTGACAAGAAAAGAATGCTTTTTTCCATCGATATATATATCCTACGTTTCTTTTTCATTAAGTCCGCCGATTTACTTCGGTATATAAAAAGCAAATAAATAAATAAATCAAGTCACAGAAGTCTTGATGCATTCAAATTGCACTCAAGATCTTATTAGCTTTCACACCACGCTCTTACGTAACACAAACAATCAAGTTAATATTCTAGGAAAAATTCTAATGCGTTTTCGAGTTTCGGCGAATCGTTGCGGTTGCGTTAGATTTTTCTATGAAAACAATCCGTTGTTTATGACGCGAGAACTCCGGGTTAAGGAAAGTAAAATACGATATAACAATATCGTTGGAAATCTCTTCTAAAACAATTTAATATTAGTCATAATAAAATTCTCGCTAACCTATGATAGCTAGATATATATAGCGTATATAAAAGCAAAGCCGGGTGGTCAGTGCTCATCCCAGAGTTTCGTTGTGCCTACCCAAAGAATTTTGAGGCAGCCTACTGCTAACCTTTTTAAAAACGACCAAGATATTCAAATCTTCGTGTAAGCACAATTTTTTTTTTTTGTTTGGTCCCTCTGGTAAATTACTATAGCTACGCCCATTCATGCTAGGTGTTACTCCGGATTTGTTTCCGATAATCAAAGTCCCACTGTTTATTTCCTAGATAAAAAGTCGCTAGCAACATTGGACATGGATGACCAACACCTCAGTCCCCCCGTGATAATGAAGGGTGCAGTCTGCGAAACATCGAGAGAAAGTATAATATAAAAAACTTCTTAGACATGAACAACCAGCTCCTCTGTCTCCCCGTGACCATGAAGGCTGCAGTCTTCGAAACAGGAGAAACTGTAATATAAAAAACCGTGATAAAATTAGAAAATCGAATTTTGCATATCTATATAGGTAAAGACTTATTTACATACCGTAGTATGTAAATAAGTCTTTCTTTAGAAGCCCGTAGGCTTCTACGCTGTAGTAATGCCATTGCATGCGTTTCTTGTTCTGTTGGCCTTGTCCTACTCCAATGTAAGACTGGCGCATTTGCTCTTCACGCATATTCCAGAAACTATTTCGCTTATTTTTTACGACTGGCTCCCTTGCTCTTTGCTCTGGAATCTAATCCCAGGCTAATCGCATTTAAACTTCTAAATCCACAACTCACATAATTTTTACTGGGATAAGGAAACGATACGTGAGTTTAAAAATGTGTTAAAAACACTGGTGTATGGTCACATTTTCTTAACAGTAGAGGAAAGTCCGTTCTCTATCTCTACGGATAAAACATTTTAATTATCTTTGTATCTTACACTAATCTGACCTAGGGCCACGGTCCAGTATTCTGCATTCTTTAACCAATAATAACTATCCAAAATGAGACCAAGCTGCGGACAAAATGCCAAACACCTTTCAATAGGTATGGATCAATGCGAAGGGTGAAATTTTTCAAAAAGTAACTTGAGGCAAAAAAATTGTTTTAGTTAACACATCGCGGCCAATATTACAGAAAAACAAAATTAAGAAACGTAAATAAACCTAAAGAGGGACGCTGGTAGGGATCAGGTTGTGTGGACGCTTCGCCACTACCATGGAATCATATTACGAATCATCCCGTGTTGTAAGATTTTCCAGCCACGTGGAACTTGTTATCACCGCAGCGAATAAAATTGTTCTGAACACGCCGCGGCCCTGAGTGGCGTGATATCGCGCGAGCTTTCGCATATAGTGATGGGAAACCATTTTATCGATGAATATTTTACAAATGAACTACTAGGACGGCGTATAAAATTGATAGTATATAATTATTACATCTTTTGATCATCAAATTATTTCCATTCATTAAATAGGTAACGATGTGTATAAGTATATAAAACGAAAATATATACACTTTACTACATCTCCTGGTAGTGATGTCAATATTACTTACCTTTTGATAATAAACGTGTATTATTATTATTTTCATTCATTACATAGGTGACGTGGTAGTTCAGTTAACTAGATAGTAGGACTCTAGTTTGCCAGAATTTGAGTGGTAGGTACTATCATAATGTCTATTTCTGCCTTCTTGTAACACTATGCAACCTTTTCCGGTTTAAACAAAATGATAGCCAATGTAATTCCAAGGCATTAATTATAATACTTAACACTGAACATTTAAAAGTAATGACCACATTAAAAGTTCAGCCAATTGTAGCGACCTCAAGTAATGCGGAGCCATGAGCGGCAATTTTGCAAGTATTGTTTTTATGTTGTTGTGATGAAATTAAAATGTTTTTTCTATATGCCACTTGCCAGCTTGCTGCTCCTTTCAGCACGAGGCCTTGCGAGGTTGCTTGATTCTCCATCCAGGTCCTCATTATCTGATGATGTTATTACTGGTAATAGGTATTTGTATAGTTTACAATCAAGCAAGTGACTTGCCGTTGTCAATTAAACACGAAAAGAATTTTAACGTGGGTATCAATATCACTTAGACTGTCGGTTTACTTGCACAATGTAAAAAATATTTCCTAATTACATGATTTTTCAGGGGAATACAGTCATTTTCCTGTAGTGTGTAGCATGCTCTTTAGGTAATTCGCCCTGGCTAGTGGTAGCGAAGCCAACATTAATATATGTATCACTGCCAAAAAATGAATAACCGCATGCGAAATTAATACCAGTCTAAAATACAACAATTTTCAATTATAAAGTTATCGACAGTCGATTTACCATCCATCGACAAACGCACGCACCATCACTACCCCGCAGCACTCGGTGTTGCGCGCGCGCCGCCACGCGTCGGTTATTTTTAACGAAAACTTCCGATCGACCGTACGATATTTTAAAATCATTATTAATAGAATTCCTATTACATTACGAATAATATTTAAAATAACGTATGTAAAACAAAATTCCAAAAGTGACAAAGCCCAGTGGAATTGCGTGAGAATAATGAATCACAGTATTTGAGACTGCAGTATACTCCTGAAGTTCGTGTGAAGTGTTGTGTTGTGAAAGATGTGCATTTTAAAACATTAGGTAATGTATTATTTATAAATTATGTTAAACCATAAATGTCGATGTAAATTCATAGTAATTTACGTCCGTCTGTTTTGCATTAAATATATTGCGGATTTATTTTTATCGGGCGATATATTAACATGTTTTATTTGAAAGATTTATGTTGGGAAACATTTAAGTGGTTATATAAAACATTTTTATGATAAATACATTTTATTATAATTACTCTGGTGTAACATAAAATTTTGCAAAAATATTTATTGTATTAAGTTGTCCATCACTATTAAGAATCAGATTTATTGTTATTTAAATATGAGCTGTATTCGCAATTATGCCAGTGATTATTCACCACGAATTTTTAAAGCGAGTTATTTTCTTATTTTTAAATTATTATAGTGAAACCTGCATTGGTATTTGCTTAGCCGTTTTTAGGCGACGTACGAACATATTGAATGATGTACTATATTAATATGTCGCTTTATGTATACAAAAAACATAGTTTAAACCATTTTTATCACATCAAAATATCAGGTATTCTATAACTCAAACATCGAAATAACCTCACTTTAATCTAAACAGACAAAAAATGTATTAAAATATATACTCACTAAGTAACACAAATAATCATCAGTAATTAAATTAATAAAATGCGATGAATTAATATTAATACGTCGGTGCTCGGTACACACCGCACGTAAGGGCGCGCACCTGTTCAGCGACTAACAACTTTTGGCACTCAATTTATCTAGTATTGTTTTAGTTACGCAAATTGTATTGCATTTACGTATTGTTTGGTAAAATTTACTTTATTTACATATATGTATTTTACATATTACATAGGGATTGATAGCCTAGTTGGGTGTGGAACGGACTGCCGAAGGAAATGTCCGCAGGTTCAAAATCTAAGGGCATACACCTCTGAATTGTCTAAAGTTATGTATGTATTCTTTGTAAATTATCGCTTACTTTAAAGGTGAAGGAAAACACGTGGGGAAACCTGCATACCTGAGAAGTTCTTTTTAAGAATTGGAAGGTATCTGAAGCTTGGCAATCTGCCCTAGGCCAGCGTGGCGGAATCGAAAGCCTAATCGCTCTCAGTAGTAGAGGAGACCCGTACCCAGCTGTGGGACAGTATATAATACAGGGCTGATATTATTATTATTTTACATATTAGTAGAATTAGGACGCTTGAAGTCTCTGTAAGTTTTATATAAGAGTTCATGTTTATCAATAAATTATAAGTTTTATATTATATTACAAATCATAAATACTTCACAAAACTGATAACTGGTGAAGATCTCACTGTGAATTTCATATAAGTGAAGTGTTTTCAGCAACATTAACTTCTGAGGCGTATAAATTGTCCAAGAATACTGTTTAGGAAAAATGCGGAAATCTCCCTCTGGATCATTCGCTAACGGATGTTACCGACGGTTAAAGTCTAATTATAACGCCTGGAACAGTTAATGCTATAAATAAGAAGCTTTGGACGGATTCACTTTACGATTGGCTTCGAAATTGATTGGGTTATTTTAGAGAAATAGGCAGAAATCATGCCTAGCCACAGTTCAATTTGATAATTATTTCTAACTGAAATCAGAAAAAAATCTGATATTATTCAAAAGTTTTAAGATTATATAGAGCGGATATTGGGAAGATTATCATACAAACATTTTGGGCTCAGGCGATGGCAACTCAATCTACCGTAAAATATTAAAACATGAATGAAAAATACTTCATATTTATTCCATGATTTGCACGTTTTTATGCGAATATTAGCATATTTTCTTTTAATATGTTTGGAATAATGTATAAGGTCGCTGTGACATCTTGTCATGCGGACATTTTAAATAAGACAGCGACTTATAACCAATTGATAATAACTTTTGGAGCAAAAATTTGGCCCAGATGTAAATGATGCCAAAACAATTAAACTTTGAATTGCTAAAGTGCATGATATCCTACTACGTACGTAATGGCGCGCTGAAATGTTCTCTATTTCCCAATACTTGGTATGAATATCCTTCAAACCAAGACTTGTCAGTGTTTTGACATAAGCCCTCGACTACAAGAGAATTATTTCGAAAAATCTTCGTTTAAAACAATTTTCGTCAACAATAGGCTTTATAAGTTTACTTTGTATGGCTGCCTATGGTAACTTCGCCGTATTCGTTTTATTTGTAAGGTAGTGTGACTTAATACCGTTTCTTAACAAGGTCCACCATCTAGATATGACGAAGCGTCCATACAACTTGATTCCTATCGCCTTCCTTTTTAGGTTTATTTACGTCTGCCTTAGTTTTTGTTTTCTGTTAAATTGATCGCGATATGTTAAGGCAATTTTTTGCCTCGGGTTACCTTTTGAAAAACTTCACCCTTCGCAACTTCCATCCAGGTTTCTTTTGTGTTTTAATGGAAATCATACTATGACTTTTTGTCAAATATTTTATAAAGTAATAATTGCAAATTATACTACTTCTTTATAATTTTTTATAACGTGTAAGGATATGTTGCAATTTAATTAAAATTCTTTCGGGCAATTTTTTTACCCTAATTATATCGGGGTGAGTGGTTTCTTTACCTTAGAAGTTCCATAATGGATTGTTTTTTTTTTTTATTAAAGTATTTTAGTGTTCCGATTGTGGTCTATCAGGACTTTGGACTAGGCCTCGATATTAACACTTCAGGGATAAATGCGTGATGAGTGTGTTTGTGTGTGTTGTGGGCGGGTCAAAAAAATCGCTGTTCTGTTTGTCCAGTTTTGAGATAGATCGAAAAAGACGATTGTCATCGTTTATTGAACACGGTAACTTGGCAAATTATTTTAAGCCACTGCACTTAGTAATTGAATTAATACAAATTTATAGCTCGTTTTTACGATCCTGTGTCATGCATGTGGGTCAAACGTGGAGAATTAAGTCCAACAGAACACTATAGGTCACATAGTGAGATACATTAACAATGATTTAATACTACAATAATAATAAATAATAATAATATCAGCCCTGTATTATATACCTGCTCACTGCTGAGCACGGGCCTCCTCTACTACTGAGAGGGATTAGGCCTTAGTCCACCACGCTGGCCTAGTGCGGGTTGGTAGACTTCACACACTTTCGAAATTCCTTTAGAGAACTTCTCAGATGTACAGGTTTCCTCTCGATGTTTTCTTTCACCGTTAAAGCGAACGATAAATTCACAAAGAATACACACATGATTATAGAAAAGTCAAAGGTGTGTGCCCTTGGGATTTGAACCTGCGGACATTCGTCTTTGCAGTCCGTTCCACACCCAACTAGGCTATCGCCGCTTGCTACATTGCTAAAATTAAATAAAAAAATTAAAACCCAAGAAATTTTACAAATATAATAATAACCGGCGTCTATTTTTCATCTATCCACAAGTTCCATTGACTATGTCGGCGAACAACGTCATGTCCGTCGGACGCGGGCCGTTTACAAATACTTCAACAGACGAAATAACATGTCACATCAAATGGAACGGCAACATCAATTATTTTTCATGTGGAATGTGTTCATTTGGGCTGATTTCAACGTTAATTATTAGGTTTGTAGTGGCGTTTTGTCGTGAAATTCACGAAGTACCGCTTAATACATACATTGAAGGGATAGGATACTTTGTTTGAACTCACGTGTGTATTCTAAATTGTTATGGAGTATTTTCAGGTGCGCAGGTATTCGGAAATCGTTTGGAGAAATTGGATGAGTATTTTCAAAGACATAAAACAGTATAATTAGATATAGACCGGCCATCAGGAGGAAATTTGTGTTCTAAAAGTTAATACTAATTGGTGATAAGTCTTTGTCTTATTTGAAGTATCCGTGTGGCAAGATGTCACAGCATACTTAGATATTAATACAAAATAACATATCTACAGAAAACATAAGCGCATTAAAAACGTGCATATCATGATATGGAAAAATGTGAAGTATTTTAAATTGGTGTTCTGCTATTTCACGGTACATTGATTAACAATCGCATGAGCGCAAAAATCCTGTATGACAATCTTCCCAATGTCCGATCTTTATAATCGTGGAAGTCTTTGGTATTCTAAATTCTTATGGACAATTCATGGACATTAAGGTATACGGATATCATATAGAAGAATCTCGGATGAGTATTCGAAATTTTTATGGAGAATTTTTAGCTTTGTAGGCTTCCGCACGATATTTTTTTACTAATCCTCTCTTAGTCTGTCAACACCCGCTATATCTTAGAAACAATATTTGTGGACGCTCTTAATTAACGGACGTATATATGGGAGCACATCTGGATTGTGTAATAGTCTGTTATTAATGTACTATTATCAGCCTTGTATTTTATACGCACTGCTGGAAATTGGCCTTCTCTACTACTGAGAGGTTTAAGGCCTTAGCCACGTAGGTCTAGAGTGCAGCGGTGAAAGGTGTATTTTTAAAAAGGGAACCCAACACAATAGATGTGTACTAATATGTGTAAATGTGGTGGCAAATCGTTTTGATGATGATTAGACTCTACATTAATTCTACTTAAAGGGTAGACGGTAGGATTCGCGTTACACGGACTCTTCTCCTCTACTGGAGTGGTTGGATATTATCACAGAGTAGGTGTTATATTATTTGTGAGTTATCGCTTGCTTTAACGGTGAAGGAAAACATCGTGAGGAAACCTGCATACCTGAGAAATTCTCTATAGGATTTTCGAGGGTGTGTGAAGTCTACCAATCGGTACTGGGCCAGCGTGGTGGACTAAGCACAAATCCCTCTCACTAGTAGCGGTAGCCCATGCTCAACAGTGGGACAGTATATAAAGCAGGGCTGATATTATTATTTAGGTGACATATTTAATATAATCACTAGCATATTCACAATTAGTTTCGGTCCTCTATATATAGATGGCGCTGTATCGATGACGTGCTAATTATATGACTGAGAGACATTTCGCTGAGAGATGCGATGACCAATCGGTTTGGTAGTATCCGGATTCCTGAGAAATTTGCGACTGAGTTGTTTCATCGGAATTTGCTGTTTTGGATTCAAATTATTTGCATATTTATTACAGTATTATTATAATATTATAGTGACCCACTTTTCAGAATGGGTTTTCTTTATTATTATAGCCTAGTTTAGTTCGGTCTTTTATTTAACATAGTGTGAAAATTACTATATTGGAAGACATTAAAATGTTTTATACTTAAATACATAATTATAATAAAATTTATTCCACACAAAAAAAACATAATCATTACACG
Source organism: Manduca sexta (assembly GCF_014839805.1). NCBI lineage: Eukaryota > Metazoa > Arthropoda > Insecta > Lepidoptera > Sphingidae > Manduca > Manduca sexta. The sequence continues at coordinate 9,106,663 of NC_051117.1, read as the reverse complement.
AACAGATTACTTTGATTTTTTTTAACTCTCTTAATATACTAACTATATTTAATATCTCTAAACTGCTTATAAACAAATTTGAATGAATGAAAACAATAAAAATAATTTTCCGTGTAACGACTAAAGCATGCAGAATAAAAATCTTTATAACTGCACATTTTACCAGACTCAACCATATGTTTATGTGGGCCATCTCGGAATAACTTGGGTCAAAGACATCTCGCACACCTTGCGTGTATATTTAGAGTACATTTATCACTACAGTTCCGTGTTGCTGCAGAGATCAATTTGTTTTTTGGCTGAAATCGCTAATATATTTCTGCCAACGCGTGTAAATGTGTTCAGGTTGAAAGTTGTTAGAATTTAATTGGGTATTAATATCTAATATAATAGTATAGGAGTGTAGAGATTTGTAGCTTACTGAGTAATTCCGGAGATGTTTTTAGGCTGACCTAAGTTTTCAAGACATCTTCATTTAACACACACTCATTACACCTTTATCTCCGAAAGGGCAGGTAGAGGCAGCTAAAGTACACAATTTCACCTGTGTTTCGTCCCATAATGTGATAAAGGGCGAGCCTATCGCGATATCGGGCACAAATTTCATACTCCCGGCTAATATTGAGTAAAAAACCCGATAATATGTTGTCTGACTAGGACCTCACGAGGGTGTACAGGTACGCAATACAACTGCGCCACCAAGGATAACATTCTTTATTAATACCCGTTATTTAATATAATAATAATATCAGCCCTGTATTATATACTTGCCCACTGCTGAGCACGGGCCTCCTCTACCACTGAGAGGGATTAGGCCTTAGTCCACCACGCTGGCCTAGTGCGGATTGGTAGACATCACACACCTTCGAAATTTCTATAGAGAACTTCTCAGATGTGCAGGTTTCCTCACGATGTTTTCCTTCACCGTTAAAGGGAATGATAAATTCACAAAGCATACACACATGGTTTTAGAAAAGTCAGAAGTGTGTGCCCTTGTGATTTGAACCTGCTGACATTCGTCTTGGCAGTCCGTTCCACACCCAATTAGGCTATCGCCGCTTCCGTTATTTAATAGTATACATTTTTCTATTTACGTCCTATCATACAATCTGTTATAAAATTAACGTAATGCACCTAAAAGTAAACATTAATTTATTTGTTTTTAAGTGTTAAAGTTTAATAAAATCTGTAAACAAGTAAAAATATACGAAAAAAGATATTATTAGAAAACAAGCTGTGACTCAGCGTGTGATGGTAAACTGAAGTCATATTTTCCGCGAAAACCCGACGGATTTGATAAAAAAACGATTACTAAACGCACATGTGTTTAGGTCATATTTATGGATTCGATATAAACAGTCCAGCATTTGTAAATAGGTCGTATAAGCCGCGGCCTATACGCGGCAGATTTCAGAGGACGCTCAGTCGATTTAATTAATCATTCGTTTATTTAACTTTAGTGCCTTCCATAATACAAACAAATGGAAAATTACTAAGCATTTTAGAAACCTACAAACATACATACAGACATAAAACTACCTACATGGGGCTAACACTCATAAAAAATATAAATCCGGCACTGGATATAAATATGTCGGAACAAATCATCGGCTCATGATTTTCGAATATGGTATATCAGTATTTGAATTAAAATGATGTAAACACAAAAATCACGCCTTTATCACCGTGGGATAGGCAGAGGTGCAACTAAAACCCAATATCACTTTGCAACAGCTAAATGCATTTGGATGAAATTTGGCACAAGGATAGACAATATCCTCGATTAACATAAAGGCTACCTTTTATCTCGGTCGTTCGCTTCCGTGGTAATTTTTATTTAACGTGTAGATGGCGCTGGTGTCTTAAAGATGGCGGTTTGTATCGTTACAATTATTTTGGGAGTTGTAGCAAGAAAGACTTGTCAGGTGGGCGAAGCCGCAAGCAACACCTAATTACTCATAGTCATCTCTTTGGTAGCTAGTGAAAAACTGGTAGTTTTGCTAAGTTAGGACCTATTTATCTTCACTTTTGAGTAGCACGACGAGTCCTTCATAATTTTATTAAATATATAAATCTTCTCCTCTTACCTCCTAGTTCGAGCTTGCATCTTTGGTTAAATTATATTAAAATAAAATAAAAATAAAAACAAATTATGTTACTCTTTTTTTATTTTGCCACTAGCCCTATATATCGGTAGTTGTATAAGTACCTCTCAATAATTATTATCATATATTACCTATCATTAAGTGCCACTATATTCCCCAGCGTGACTAATATTTTTTTTAAGTTTTCTCACCAAGGAATCAAAATCCAACATCCAATCAAAATTCGCAAGACCGATGAAGCAATATAATTCAACAATATCAAATACAAACAATGGATTTCGCTTCACGTACAAATTGAAAGGGAACAAAGTTGCCGGCCGCGCGACGCCTGCCCGACATTATCTGAAAGGCGGTGCTTGGGGCTATTACAAACGCGAGACACTCGCTGTTTAGGTCAGGGATGGCGAACAGTGGCGAAGAGTTCATGTAAAATTCCTACCGGCTTTCCTTTCGTAATTCATGTAAAATCTACATAAATAACATCACGCATTTATCCCCGAAGGGGTATGCAGAGGCGCAACTAGGGCACCCACTTTTCGCCAAGTATGTTCCGTTCCATGATGTGATACGGGGCGAGCCTATCGCCATATCGGGCGCAAATTTCAGACTCCGGGCTGATACTGAGCAGAAAAACCCAAATATCATTTTGCCCGACCCGGGATTCGAACCCAGGACCTCAAAGCGCTATTGTACCGGACATGCAATACAACTACGCCACCGAGGCAGTCATGTAAAATCTAATTATCATTATTTTAATTTGTGTTCGGATACTGAAGTGACTTTGATTAAAATAATAAGAAATATCACACTTTCAGAAACACTTACATAAATATTTTACCAACCAACCGACTAGTATGACTGTCAACGACCAGCTGCCCCAGTCTGTCAACGCTGTGTTTTTTTTAACAAAATGTGTGACAAATACCCTCACAAAAATATTTTTATGCTGACATTTGCAGATTGCATTCATGCCTATTAGTACTTAAGTATATGTCATGTCGGATTCCATTGCGAAAAATATGAGTCTTTAATGGTTAACGTTGCAGTATTTATAGAAAAGAATTTTCCAAATAGGTTCTTAAATTACCGAGATCTGAGGTAACAAACATCTAAATAAAAATAATTTTAGTCAACTAAACCCAACCCAAAAACACAATTGATATGTTTCACACACAGTACGACTATCGCGATGAAATGTTACGCCTCTGCCTACCCCTGACACGGGGAAAAGATGTTATGCTGTATGTATAAGTATATGAGACGTACAGTCAACCAAACTCAATGCAAAAACATAACTAAATACGTCACAGGAAAGCTAAATTCGCGATTTCGTTTTCTTGGACGACATAATTATTCTAGTTTTTTTAATTTTAAAACCAAACTACCGAAGCGATCTTGGAAAAAAATGTATGGGACCAATCTAGAGAGAAATTCTTTCGAATAAAAAAAGAATTTTCCAAATCGGTTCATAAATGAGCGAGTTCTGAGGTAATAAACATACAAAAAAAAATCACGTCGAATTGATAACCTCCTCCTTTTTATTGAAGTCGGTTAAAAATACACGTCGAATTGATAACCACCTTTTTTTTAAGTCGGCTAAGTAATAAAATATGGCCGGTAACGTGCTAACTAGAACCGGTTCATCTATCCGAGTGCCCCTGTTTAGCAACTTATTTTATGTCCAATAACGTTTTAAAAGGGTCATCTTGGCTAATAAACATACACACATCACGCATTTATTCCCAGGGGTATGCAAAGGCGCAACCAGGGCACCCACTTGTACTCTTGGTAACCTTCTTAATAAGTCTATTCTTTATATAAACATACGCTTTGTAAATTGAAGTTTTATGATCCCAAACTCTGTTCTAGTGGCCGCACAAAGAAACCACTGTCGCGCTTGTCAGCGGCTGTTTATTGTCGCTGAATAATACAGGGGTTTTGTACACGAAGCCGCTCGCTGCCTTTGACGAAGGTGCTGTCAGCTACTCAAATGAACAACGCTGATTAGCGAAGTCTTGTCTCAAGCTGTAGATATCAGTGGCGAAGGATCGTAAGCGGATTCCTATCGGCTTCCCTTTTGTAATATATGAGCAAACTATAATGATTTCTTATGTTTACGTGAATGTTAGACATTTAAATTAAACTATTTTACGGATTTTAATATTTTACTTTGTCCCGACGTTTCGAAGACTTTGCAGCCATCATGGTCACGGGGGGGGGGGACTGAGGTGTTGTTCATCCGCAAAGTCAGAGTTACAATTTACAATATCTATCTACATTTTATAAATATACAACTTCGTAAAGTCTTCGAAACGTCGGGAGAAAAGTAAAATATTAAAACCGCGATAAAAGTCGTAAAATAGTTTAATTTAAATATGAGCTAACTATTAAAATTAATTATATTAATAAATAAATAATTAATATTTATAGCATAGTAAAAAATCTAATTATAATTAGTATTAGTACCTACATTTTGTGTCAACTTTTCTTTTGAAGTATTTCACTCTCTACCGGTAGGTATACACTCTTGTGCAAGAAATCGTGTAGGTAGAGTGTGGTATGACAGTCTATTTTTGCCACCGAGCAATAGTGTACAGAGTTGTGTTTCAGGATAAGCCTATTGTATGTTAATTCATATCAACGTCTAGTTATGTGGCAATCTGTGGAGATTTTCAACAAACACTTTCACAATTAATGATAATAAAATTAAGGAAATAATAAAATTATAATACTCCTTTGCAGAAAATTAAATTCTTTTCCACGTGCAGTAGAAAGCCTAATTGAATCTTGGCATAGGACCTCTATTTACAGGCGTAGGAAGTACTAACAGAACCCAATCACGCTGTATTGACTGTTCCAGCACAATAAAAGCAATCGACAGCTTATTATATCAATTGCATTTAAGTGAAAGATTTGATTGTAGTTAAGAATTTATTAAAATGTTGATGTGACAAATACATCACGTTTTTAACACCGAAGGGGTAAGCAGAGATGGAACCAAGGCACACTATTTTCGCCAGAATTTGCGCCCGATATGGTGATATGCTCACCCCCTATCACATCATAGGACGGACACACAACGAAAATTGGATGCTCTTGGTTGATATTATTGTTTGCTATTAATTATATATCCTAGCTTTTGTCTACTGCTAAGTCCGCATATAAAATAATTACTATAAGACTTAAGGATTATGTGGCTTCTATTAAAATCAAACTATTTCTCTCTCTCTCTATTGTTTTACTTTTCCCCGACGTTTTGAAGACTTTGCAGCCTTCGTGGTCACGGGGAGGACTGAGGTGTTGGTCATCCACAAAGTCTTAAAAGTCGGTTTTAAATTATAAAACCGCGATAAAATCCGAAAAATAGTTTAATTTTAATGGTTAAAATTCGCGTAAATATAAGAAATCAATATGTGACTTCTAGTTACTGAAATAATTTTCATAATCGTAGCAGTAGTTTTTATTAGAGGGTTCAGGATATATTTTTTTTTACCTTTATATAATAGTATTTTCATTATCATCATTAGCGAAAGGAACTCCACTGCTAAACAAAAACCTCATAGCATTGTATTTTATACATATAATATATTCAAACATCCCAACACCTGATCTAACTAAATATTTACAAGAATCGAATCTGCGACTTCCCATTTCCTAATTGGCTATTTATATAATATCCTACAAAGTTTCATTTCAGTTTTTTTTAATAAACCTATAATATTCTATGATTTTTTTCCTCTAACAAATGATTAATGTACATAGATTGGGATATCTTGCTTCCGTCGGGAATCGAACTCCAACCATTGATTGAAGGTCATGTTATCTAGAATTGCACCTACTATGAGTTCATTGGCTTAAATAAAACTTCCTATTCATAGTATTTGTGCTAGAAATGTTTTAAAAAGAACCTTAATTATAGTAGGTTTAAACCATAAAGTAAGTTTATGTAAATCAAGAATATTATTATTATTAAAACATAATTAGATTGTGTTACAATAATTAAAACAATTTAAAATGTTATCCATTTCAAAACACGTAATTAATTATAAATACATTACATTCAACAGTTAAAAATTCCTTATTATTTTTTTATTAATTAGTCACGAAACGCCGTAGTACGGGCGGCTCTACGAATGCCCAGGGGTCTCGTAGCCGACCGTAGCACGTTACTACGCGGCTACGCTGCTACTGCGTAGAGCCTCATCGCGATTCACTATTGAGTTAGATAGTTGTATGCGACCTATATTTTTAAAGTGGTCTTTATATGTTCAGAAATTGTGTTAGGGGAATATAAATTTGTTTCAGGCAATTTAGTAACTAACTCTGGCGAAGGGTAAAATTTTTAATACTAATATGCAGAAATGCGGTCTTCAAGTCGTACTAATGATAATAAGATTTCACATAAGAGACGAAAGCCGGCAAGAATCTGGTTATATGCACCCGTTGCTAATACTAAGTACTAAGTAATATTGGCTATATTATGTGCAATTTTCTCATACTAGCTAAGATAAACTAACTTGCTTAGTTTCAGTCTGCGTTGGTATAAAGGCAGACGTGCCACTAACCGTTAGGTGAGCAGTTTGTTCGTCTGTTAAAAGCGGCTAGTAAGTAGAGAAAGGAATAGTAAACTCCAGCTATTGAGCTGGAAAAAGGAATTAATATTTCCGGTTAGTCCGATATTTTGAACAAGGCTCATTCTTCAATAGACCCTAGACATCAATTTACTATTCCTATTTAAAGATGGTTAAGATTTTAGTTTAATGAGTCCTAACAATCATGCTATAATCAATAAAATAATCAACGCTAATACAATCGACAGTGTAAACTTACTTATATTTCCAGTTTAATTTCCAACTAAAGATAGTGTATTTTTAGATTCGAAATAATATTAATCTAATATTTGAGATGGAAATTTTCTGGCAAATAAGGCGATTTGTTACCTATCATGTTATGGATCGGATGTTAGACCAGCGAAACAAGAGGAGTAGTCACGTCTCTGCCTACCTCTAGGTATAAAAGCGTAAGCTTAAACTATTTTGTGTTATCTTATGAAACATTTACCCAAATAGATAACAAGACATCAAACAAAGCAAATTCCGTACTAAATATTTTGTCTTGAGTATGCTGATGTTTGCAATGCCAACTCATACGCCTACCTAACTGATGATGTACAAATAAATAAGTTATAAACACCATAACAGATATTCGTGCCGTAATAACCGATATATATCTGTTTACTCGCATCTTATTGGCATGGTAATGTTACCCCACCGTGACCTATATTTAGACGAAACCTCAAACCAACCTACACTGTCTAACATCTTCATAAAATATCACAATAATTACATTATAATGAAAATGCATGGGTGCAATTGTTTGCCATTTCGAATAATACCTTTGCACCGAAGAAAATGGGGTCATACCACCCGCGAGAAGTTGGCTGCGTATCGGCGCGCATCCGAGCGAAGTGAGAGCGGGTTGCGCGCGCAACCGCCGTGCCCAGTCCGACCGACACTCCGCCGCTCGCAAAAAAATAAAAAATAACAATAAAAAAAAATCAAGGCGTGTAAAATCGAAAATGGCGACGCGTGCCGAACCCCCCGTGTGTTGACTATCACGAATGATGTTCATGTCGTGCGTGAAGTGTGCTTCAGTAACGCCAGTGAATGTGCTAGTGATGAGTGAAACGTAGTGTCGCTCAAGGATTCTGTAAGTCGAAAATTATTTTATATATTTTTTTAAATATTAATACCAATTAACAACTTTATACACTCAATTAATTTCGATAATTTTGTATGTAAATATTAGTTTCGAACCGTTTTAATAAAGCCATATGGCGGTTTGATATTAAATCTGTTAGCTCACAACGCTCAGCGCACTGTTCTTAAATAAATAAAGATGTTATAAATACAACGATACTTAAACAAAACAATATATTATGCACGTAAATATTTTAACAGAACTGCTGCGAGGTTTTTTAATATTTTGTATCTACCTTTTAACATATTTTTAAGGTGCATTGAAGTAGAGAAGTATATTTTGTGTAAATATCCTGTAAATGCAGTGGGAATCCTTATCATCCTGTTTATATACGACTTACTGTTTGTGAATACGTTGAAAATGTTTAATTCTATCAAATTTTATAGGAATTTGATCTCTATCATATATCGTTTCGCTATATCATACATTCCCCAAAATAATACCTACGTTTGTAGAGTCAATACTATTTTTTATTTATTCTCAACTCATCGTAGTGCTGAACGGATTTTAGTAGACTTCGCTATTTTAAATGACACTTCAATAAACATAATATAACGATAAACAAATTCTTTAGAACAATGTCAATAAAATTGCACACGTACAAAATTAGTCAAATTTTCTATGATTTGATATAAACACAATTCGTTCTAAACACCTCTCTATTCATTGTTGTTTGCTCTTCTGTATTCTGTGACTAAATAAATCATTTAGGTGGTATTAGTACTCATAAATATGGGAACAAGTATAAAAGCCCTGGTATAAGAAGAACAAGACTTCTTGAAAAATGAATTTGATTTCGTATACTTATACTTACTGTCCTACTGTTGGGCATGGGCCTCCTCTAATAGTGAGAGCATTTACGTATTGTAATTCTTTTTATTACAATAATTTGCAACTAGGATCGCCCCCTATCATATCACGGACGTACACATAGGCGAAAAGTGGATGTCCAGGTTGCACCTCTGCCTACCCCTTTGGAGACAAATGTATTATGTGTATTTGTAAAATATGTGATTATTTTCAACCATAATACAGATATTCCTTACCTCTATCAATACGACTAACATAGGATCACGATACTCATAAAGACGTAAGCACTAGGAAGAGTCCTAATTAGTAGAAAAGCGCTTTGCCAAGCAAACTTCCATATAGAGTATCGACATACAAACTAATTCCACTCCCAGACTATTTCTTCCATCGAGAATTGAACGTTAAACCACCAAGTTTCACAGTATATCATTAATCCAGCGACGATTCGTCGTAAATAATTAATAACATCATCATTACAGAGTGTAATTTACTCAGGTTTTTATGATACAATTGTAATAGTAAGTCAAATATTAGTAGAAAGACAATGGATCTGTTTCACAAGTATCAGTTAACAATTACCATTTAATATTAAACAGCTACTGTAGATAGTAATCATTTTGACCAATTATTTGGGAGTGTAGATTAAAGTGACTTTTGTATTTGGTCGGCTTATACTTTTATGAGATGAGTAGCATTTACTCAGAAGTTGTAAAACAGGCACTTAAAATACTGCCGCTCTGGGGTAAAATTTTGTGATAGTAACTTCTTCCGCGGCTCTAATTTGCTATGGAATTCTATTCTTCCAAAACCAGCCTATAGCAATGTGGGGTCAACGCAACTTTATTACACAAGTTGCAGGAATCTTAATTACGACTGCTTGCCTAACGTCAACGCTTTTTTGCAACACCGAATACACGCCCATGCACGGGGGACATGTGTCAGGACCCTAAGCATTCAGTTAAGTGTGTATATCTCATGGTTGTCAATTCACATTGCGGCCTTTGAGGGTTCGCGAACATTTCCCTTTCTTCTCCCCTTCGCACTTTCCAAGATATTTCTCTTCCCTCACACTTCCATTCCAGCTATCCCCTCCCATATATCCTCTAGGGCTCTGCAGCCGCTAAGCTGGGGGATTCCAGTATCTCATTCGCAGGTTTCCCCCAGGGTTACTGCGGGATCCGATACAAAAACAAACTTCTTGGAGAATCAATATTCTTCATTATCATTGTCATTACTTACGCGCTGTAGGGTCACACTGCTGGATATCCCTGAGTATCCTTCTCTCATACTGTGTTACTTCTTACTGTATTGAGCCAGTCCATTCTTATTTATTCCACTATAACTATATATTTAAAGAACAGCAGACCCCGGTGTTTGTTCATTGAAAGGAAAAAAAAGGCATGATTTAACATCATCTATATCTATCTATACTTATCTATACTTATAATAAATCTGTAGAGAGGTCAATTCTGTACATGAAATATATTTCCAAAATAATTATCAGGGGGTGATTAGGGATCGATACTGATGCCAAAAATGCAATTAGTAAAATTTTTGTCTGTCTGTCTGTCTGTCTTTCTGTCTGTCTGTCTGTCTGTCTGTCTGTCTGTCTGTCTGTCTGTCTGTCTGTCTGTCTGTCTGTCTGTATAACCGTTATAGAAACAAAAACTACTCGACGGATTTTAACGAAACTTGGTACAATTATTTGTCATACTCCTGTGCTGGTTATAGTATACTTTTCATTACGCTACAATTAATAGGAGCAGAGCAGTGAAGGAAAATGTTGGGAAAACGGGAGAAGTTACTCCATTTTTAAGCTTCCGTCGCGTGTGCAACCTTAATGGTTAAAGCTACACAGAAATCATGTATGACGGAAATGTTCTCCTTAAAATTATGTAAAAAATATCCCACGACAGCATATGTCTATCTTTTATGGTTGACTCACAATAACACGTGTAACTCCCGATAGCTTAGCAGTTCGAAACTTTCTCATTATATTTGTCTACTCTTACGTTTATAACACTCTCAGTCATCCCTAATTAAAAAGTTAACATTATTAATTTTTCCATAAAAAAGAATCATAGAAATCGGTATAGAAACACCAAAGTTATACATGAAATACGCTAATAATAAGCCATCACGCGTGAATACTGAATCATGCTATAAGCTTCCTTCGATTTCACCAGGATCCCATCATCAGACACTAACAGGACAATCGAACCACCTGCATACCACCATACTTAAAAAAACATCCCGACAAATTGAGCACCTCCTCCATTTTTGAAGTCCGAAATCCACGCGGGCGAAGCTGCGAGCGGAAGCTAGTTTTTAGAATAAATTTCTAGCAGTTTTTTGTTAGCGCACATCTCGGAAACTAAAATGGATTTTCATGTACTTTTCACACCTGGACAGAGTATAATTTCAAGCAGATAGGCCTTGTTCGTAAATATGCATTAACAGATACTCAAACACTTATTGCTACGACGCCCGTCTCGAAATTTTTGGCGCAATCAGCAATTCAAATATTGACCCCGAAGTTGCATCGCGAGAGCGCTAGGCATACGGTATGCTAATGAGTCGTATACAACATTTGACGCGCAACATGTTGCGTGCTTGCACAACAGTACTTTGCATATTATTTTCCCCTACATTCTAAGTATCTTAAGGATTATTGTAATTGGATAGAGTACGTAGTGTTATGGGCAGTTGTATCGCTTACCATCAGGCGAACGGCAAGCTAGTACCGTCATTCAAAAAACTCTTGGGTAAGAGTTTGTTTTAGTTAATATCATTCGTTTTTTTATGCCATCAGTCAATGAGCAAGAAATGTTATTTGAAAGAGATTGCAAGCTGTACTCTTTGGACATTTATTTCTCAAGGTATCGTGGACAGTGAAATACTCCACTGATAGTACCTTGAACTAAATTAATCATCAACAGTTAGTTGATAGAGTCTGTGCATTTTATAATTTTCATATTGTTTGTTTATTTTTTATGGTTCACTGTACCTTTTAGTTTTGCTGTGAGACGTGGTACTATCTTATCGAGCAACCATAGTTTAGCTATAAATATGACTGCAGCGTGGTTTCCAGCTTAAAAATGTATCAATTTCGATGAGAATAACTTTCTATGAAGTCACTTAAAAACTAGGTTCTGTTCGGGGATTTGTCCGTGACTAAAACTATCTCGATAAAAATCGTATCTGTACTTTTTCTTTGCAAAAGCAGTGTATGTTTTAATCTAGAATGAAATATTAGAGCGGCAAATTTTATCCAATCCAGCATTTTCTGCGTTTATTAGGTTTCCGTACTTCAAATACCTTCCATATTGTAATGTTATGGATTTCATTCTACAATAAAAATACCATAACTATGGCTCGATTGTCGTGGTGGGTGAACTTTTACTTATATTATACATACACGTTTGTACGGAACCCTCGGTGCGCGAGTCCGACTCGCACTTGGCCGGTTTTTTTAACAAACATCGGAACATCTTTAAATCACATATAATAGTAGGAAGGATATCATGGTATTGCGTCGTTCCATTGCACGCACAAACATACGAACTATCACTATATTAAGGAAGTATCAATTTGTTTTTTCTTGTATACTAGATGAAAACTCCATTTACCAGACGCTAGGTCTGAAACCCAGACTCCAGACAAATATTTGCATTGCCACAAATATATGTACCGTCGGAATCGAACCTATTGCGTCACACACGAAGGTCGACTGACTAATCGGACAGTTAAATAAACACGTGCATAAAACTAACTCGGATGCGGTTTTAATTGATATGTAACTTGTAGATTTACTCTATATATAGTATAGTCTAGAGTAGAGGTTCCCAAACATTTTTCTCTCATAGATCCTTTTCCAAATTTTGCTGATTGCGTTTTTAAGTTTCATAGAGAAAGCGACTTTACTACTTTGCGACTCCTATCAATGTTATCTGCCTACATTGACAGGTGAAGTCAAGCCAACATTTAAGTACTTTACTATCAAACCAAATAAATTTTCATGGAAGCCCGCTTACGAATTGTGGATCCCCATTTTTTGATCACACCAATGTAACCACCGTCAAGTTTCCTGTGGACCACTGGAGGTCCACCTGGACCACATTGGGAATCTATCGTCTAGAGAAAAAATTCTAATACTTGGATCCAAACAAACCAATGTTTGCAAACTGAATAATTTGTAACTAGCTACCTACCCCTACTGCGTATAAGTAGCACTAATTATTGTAATCTATATCAAGATGACTTAGTGGTGCGATAATTACCAAACTTCGCATGATTACCCGCGAGCCTAATTTGAAGATTATCTAAAAACATATTAAAATCGTTTTAGCAGTTTTGAAGTCCATAGGAAATTACATATACATATATTTTTATATAATATAGATACTACGTTAACACACGGCTCCATCCGCGCGAAAATCTTCCCAGATATAAAAGTCATTACTCTAAGAAATGGTCTAACTTTGTGTCAAATTTATTCTCAATACACACTCTTCGTGTAATCTCTTTACTACTCGCATTTACTTAACAGTAAGGCATGTTTAATCCATTCTAATTTAACCCCACTAACACCAACCCCAGCTGACGCAAATGTCATTAACAATAAGCGACAGACGTCACCGACCGTCACTGGTTTGCATAAAAAGTGCAATAAAGAGACGTATACATTCGCGGACGCTGTAACCCGGTCATGGAAACACATGGGATTTTGTTTTGTCTTTAAAATGTGCGTTTCGTATAATTGATAAACTAGGTTTAATTCACGGTTTTGATAATATTAATTCACCAGTTGCGAAAGCAGTTCTCACCAGAGAATGACGGACAAGAAACTCTGGTGTTGCTCTTTTCAAAATCAGTTTGAGGTATAAAATACAGTACATGATACAAAGAAACAATATATTATTGTTGTTTTGATTACTTGAATACATCTTGGATTAAAGTCATAAAGTTAAAAATGATACTAATTTTATAAAGATATTAAAGTATCTCTGTTATGCTTACACGGAATAAGCCGATTTCGCTGAAATCATGCAGTGACCCCTTCAAGGCATATATGTAATATGTATACAATTTTATCTGCTTCTCAAGACACATAAGTTATTAATTAACGTATTGATTACTAGCCCATTACTACAGGGCGAAGTGGATACTGAAATTCTTAAATATTTATTACAAGAGCGTCGCTTTCCCGCCTCAATTACGCCCCCGTATGTCCCCGCCTGATGCATCCGTGCTCAACAACGCGATGCCGCCTTCGATAGTATACATCCACTCTAGATAAAATGTGGCTTATGTACTCATTCTTTGTGATACCGATGACGCAACTGATCGCCCTGATAAGTGAGATTCCGGGGTTCGATCCCGGGGAGAAATGTTTACGCAATTTATAAACGAAAGCTATATAAAGTATATTAAGTACATTATATAGAGCTTTTTGTATGTGCATGTTACATACAAAAAGCTCTATACGAAGTTATCCTAATGTACCTAATGGTATGTGGAGTGGGATCAAATAGAATGGCAACAGATGAGAGATGATTATCCCTCGCCAGTCGACATAATTATGCCGGCCTGTTGGAACCGGATATATACAGCACTACGTGGGCTACTTCGCCATCCCCGTAAAAATTTAACCCTGCATTAAAGTGGGGAAGGAATAAATAGAAGCAGACTATTCTTATCATCAGATCTAGGGGTAATTTCTTCGCCTTATGACGCTAGATTATAGTTTGCCCTACACCTTATTAAATGACCTTGAATCTTTTTCCAAGGGTATTAAAAGTCAAATGTCAGTGTCGTAAGTTTAATATTTAGGTCTCTTACTTAAGCACTATGTATTCCTTAAAAGCTTGGTCTAGTTCTCGAAGTTTACTTATTGTCCTGGAAATCTAGATCAAATGAAGTTCGGTTATAATCATTTAAAAAACTGGCACGCGGACTGATAGAAGCCAAATGGCGAAGTTGTGTTGAAATTACTTTGTTCCTACTTTCTTCTTGTTTAAGAAATCAAGACATTTGATTATATTTTTTATTTCTTGCTATGCAAAACAATTAACATTAAAATTATTTTTTTATCTGTACTAATATTACAGTGTAGGAAAGTTTGTTTGTTTGTAGGTTTGTAGGGGCTAATCTATGAAACTAGTGAACTGATTTTTAAAATTATTTTACTAATAGGAAGCAACATTATGCTATTCTTCTTTTTTATTCTGGAAAAATATTTACACCGAAAAAACTTCATCACGCGGACGAAGCTACGGTCAAAACCGAGTTTGAAATGAGGTTAATCCTTTTTAAACTAAAATGTATTTACTTTAAATTCAGTAAAGAAAAAAAAAGTATACAAGCGATTTGAATTGTTGAAATTGTTTAGCTATTTTTGTAGCTGACTGAACGTCATTTTGCTAGATTTTTAAATGTCTAACCCTTTAGCCAACCGCTTGCTTTGTAGCCGCGTGCTGAGGCTTAGAAACGTCACGCTGGTTGCTAGACAGGCTTTGACAAAGTTTTAGACTGCACTTTTGTTCCGAAACAACAAAGCCAATGAAATATTGGTGCGTGTTCATAATATATAGAGAATGCGTTTTCGATGTGATAAGCATCACAGCTTAACAAATAAAATTTTAATAAAATATTTATCAAAAATAGGTTAGTAATTGTTAACATGACTGTCAACTAATCATTTGGTATCCGTTCAGACATTTGTTGAAGTAACGGTACATTTTGTAGTCATTTTAATTACGAAAGGGATATTATTTGCCGCAGTTTTTATAGTGCTTATCGACATCAGTTTGCAGCTTTGTGCGGTGCTTAAGGACAACAAAATATTAACAACTCGTCGCTGTCATATCTGACGTATTTATCGTGCAACAATTAACAACTATTGCGCAGTAACATAATGCCCATCATATTTCTCATTATGAAATTACATTGCGCCATAATATAAGTAGGTGGTAGGATATATTTTATATCCGCCCGGATAGCTACTTTCGTACACAAGGTGAGAATCCGCCATAGTGGCCCACGTAAGTGTCGCGTTCCGGGATCAGCCTGTGTATATCCGGCTCCAACAGGCCAGCATTACTGTATCAATTGTTGAGGGGTAATCATCTCTCGTCAGTCGACATTCTATTGGACCCCACTTCACTAACCATCAGGTGTAGGAGGATCAGTTTACCGTGCCGTAAAAATATATTTAGGACCTCTTTTATAATGTCAGAGTAAACGATAATCGTCTACTATAAGATGAGAGACTAAATATAAAAGTCTAGGTCCAAAATGAATGTAAACTAAAGAGTGCATTCAGCATTAACTTACTTTAACTGGTGGATAGCGTTTACTTGAACATTGTGAAACTAGCCTTCAGAATCTGGTTTCATTAAAGAAATAAACTATCCCACTGTTGGGCACAAGCCTACCTATCCTACTACTGAGAGGGATGAGGCCTTAGTCCACGCTGTGCCTAGTGCGGATTAGCAGACTTCACACACCCTCAAAATTCCTATAGAGAACTTCTCAGGTATGCAGGTTTCTTCACGATGTTCTTTTTCGCCGTTAAACCACATAACTTTAGAAAAGTCAGGTGCGTGTTGGGTCTTGAACCTGCGGTCATCTATCTCAGCAGTCCGTTTCACTTCCAACTAGGCTACCGTCTGCTTGTCGACCATACTTAGAAGAATCTACTACTACATTGACCTTCGCTATGAGGCACAACATTCACAACTTTAAAACTAAAGAGGGTAAATGAAAAAAGTTCTGACAACGCAAGCAATTATCGCCGGGAAACCATCTCGGGGCTGTAAACAACAACTTGTAGTGAGCGAATTCGTTTTCACTTGACATCTCTTCATTCGAAATGTAGTTAGACCAAGAATTATAAGGGGTGGTAAACGATAATATTGGATTTCTTTGCGATGTTCGTGTATTAAGTTAATTAGTATTAGTTATGATATCACCCCTTTCGATTCTGATCAAGAATCATGATACTGTTTCTATCATATTACAGAAAGAATTTGCCTTACTTTTGCCAGATGCTTGACTCACGGCTACGTCAACAAAGAGAATCTATATTAAATTTCTCCGGAATAAAATTGCCCAAGTCCTCCCAAGGGTTTTAAACTATCTCCACAGCAAATTTCATCAAAATCGGTACAGTGATTGAACCGTGAATGTAACACAAACAGACACAGTTACTTACGCATTTATAATAACTATAGATAGATGTATTAGCAATGATACAAAACAAATATATCGTTTCTATACTGTTGTCTTGATTTGCGAATAAATTCCGCACTAATGTTCCATGACGTGCTATTTCTTAAGCTCGAGAGGTCAAACAACTCTTAAACCTAATTTCAATATTACGTAATCTATCTACGTCATCGATGATCGATTCAGTAAGAATTACCTGAAGATTGTTGAAATTACAGTGACTTGCTAATACTTATAAATTTCTAAGTAATTTTACCATTGGACGGGTGACTGTAAACTTACTAGTGTGTGTGTGGTGCGTAGTTGATAAGTTGGACGACAAAAATTGTGTAAGATTTCGAAATGCCCACTCTTTAGGAAACCTTTTTAGTTCATTCGACTATTGGATAGCCACATCTCCAGTGGGAAAGGAATGGGGGGAATAGGTGGGGGCAAAAGGCTATTTTTTGTACGAACACAGCAAAGTGACCTCACTGCACTTGTTGGTAAGGAGTAGAGTCCAATAGCATGTCGACTGATGAGAGATGATTACCCTTTGGCAGTCGACACAATTATGCCGGCCTTTTGAACCGGATATACACAGGCTGTTCCCAGAACGCGACACGCTTACGTGGACCTCTATGGCGAGTTTTAACACCTTGTGTACGGTGGTCGCTATTCACACGGATATAAAATATATCCTCCTAACAGTAAAATTTCATATAGCTTATCCCAATAATTCAACATAAAATAAAATACTTTATATATCACGTAGGCGAACAAAGTTGCACTTGTGATACGTCAAAACAATGTATACTTTGTCCTCATAGGACTTTAATACAAAAGTATGTGTTGAATCCAGTGAGGTACCCCCTCGTTACGACCATGGAACCAGACTTTATCAATATTAGTACAGACAATAAGAACCAACAGGATCGTGCTATATCATTTTAAAGACATTTCTCCGCTAACTTTATCTGTCTAGACTACGTGAGCATTTCATTGGAAACATTCAAAACGCGATTTTCAACCCCGATGTCAAACGTTTATACATAAAAGTTATAAAGGTTATTTACTAAGTATTCACCAGTATAACTACTACATAAAAATATATACTGTTATTTAATGATGAGCTGTCTTAAATAAGACCATCTGTTTTCTGGTGGTATGTATGTGTATGCGCCAGTGAAGGGTCAATATAATCCGATTCCAGCCAGCTTTTCTATATGTAGAATCTAATTATCATTAGAACAATTTGCAGATCACTTATATGTATATTAGTACCTACTAGCGACCCGCCCCGGCTTCGCACGGGTGCAATGCTGATACTAAATACACTACAGAAAAACTGTGAACGTTGTATATAAAAACATAGCGGCCCGCTCTGGCTTCGCACGGGTATAACATAACAAAATAACAGTATTTCCCCACTATTTAATGGATGTTATTATACATATAAACCTTCCTCTTCAATCACTATCTATTAAAAAAAAACTGCATCTAAATCCGTTGCGTAGTTTTAAAGATTTAATCATACGTAGGGACAGAGAAAGCGACTTTGTTTTATACTACGTAGTGATATGTTGTCGGGTTTCCTTTAGGAAAATGTTACCTTTGACCACTGGTAGCCGCCCGTATACCCTCAACCGCACAAAAGTGTAAAACTCGCCATAGTAGCCCACGTAAGTACCGCGTTCCGGGATCAGCCTGTGTATATCCGGTTTTAAACAGGCCGGCATAACTGTATTAACTGGCGAGGGATTATCACACACGGCTTTTATCGCCGAAGAGGCAGAGGCGCAACTGGTCCACCCACATACCGCTCTTTATTTATCATATCCGGCACCAATTCCAGACTCCGGGCTGATACTGAGTAGAAAAATCTAATATCACTTTGGCCGACCTGGCGATCGAACCCGAGACCTCAGTACTACAGTCGTACCGTAATACAACTAGGCCATGGAGGTGCCAAAAGAAAAGAAAAAAGCGGCAATAGCCTAGTTGGGTGTGGAACGGACTGCCAAGACGAATGTCCGCAGGTTCAAATCCCAAGGGCACACACCTCTGACTTTTCTAAAAATCATGTGTGTATTCTTTGTGATTTTATCGTTCGCTTTAACGGTGAAGGAAAACATCGTGAGGAAACCTGCACATCTGAGAAGTTCTCTATAGGAATTTCGAAGATGTGTGAAGTCTACCAATCCGCACTAGGCCAGCGTGGTGGACTAAGGCCTAATCCCTCTCAATAGTAGAGGAGGCCCGTGCTCAGCAGTGGGCAAGTATATAATACAGGGCTGATATTATTATTATTATTATGGAGGTGCCATCCTCTCTCGTTAATCGATATCTGGACACCACTCCACTTACCATCAGATGCAGTGCAGAACACTCGCCGTGCTTTAAAAAAACCTTATATACAGTAGAGACTCAATTACCCGAGCTTCAGTTATACGAGTCCGGGAATATCCGGGTTGCCAACGAGAACTGAATTGTACTCACTCAATAGGGAAGATGGTTGGAAGCTTGTACAAGCCTGGGATCCTGTTCTACATTTAATTAAATCGGATCCCAAAAGACCGGCTGCCAGACCTCAAGACACTGTGAGCTCATTCTGCGTAGATCGGACCGTCAACAGATAAAAATTTTAAAAAGTTGTATATTTGAAAAATGTAGGTAGATATTGTAACTTTGACTTTACGGATGAACAACACCTCAGTCCCCCCCGTGACCATGAAGGCTGCAAAGTCTTCGAAACGTCGGGAGAAAATAATAATATAAAAACCGCGATAAAATCCGTTTAAATAGTTTTTAGTTTTTATTTCAATGTCTAACATTCGCGTAAACATAAGAAATCATTGTACTCACTTATCATGTTTCTTCGTGTGATTTTGATAACGACGACGGCGAATTAATGGGTACAATATAAATTAATATTAACTGATCTCCTATCAGGAGACCAATGGGTACTTGGTGACGAATCTACAACTTTTATTCTAGGCTACGAGTTTCAGGGGTCGAGTGGGTACGAGACCGTAGAAACTTTTTATGAAAACCAAAAATTACTTAACCGACTTCAGATGTTTTTCCATCAATATGAAGCTACATTACCACTGAGTCTTATAGCTTAGTTTTGGTCCCGAGCGGTCGTTAACGCGGGCAGAAATGAATGAAGTGAAATCTATTTAATAATAATACAAATGTATAAAAATAGCATTTCACCGTACATACAATTATCTGAATTTTCGATTATCCGAACGCCTTACGACAATTAGTCTAATTAATCAAATCTATACTCTAGTAGTAGGTCCTTAGAATCCACGTTTAATAAAAATGCCACGAATAAACAAACTTAAAATGATAGTGTCGTTTCCCATGTTAGTTGTAGAGGTCGCGTGCGTCATGGCGCTTGGTCAATTATTAACGCTCTAAACGCCACGGGTAATGGGGCACGCGCGTCGAATATTTATGAACTTTTACTAAACTGTTCAAATTCTTTAAATAGTTTGCATAAAAAGGTATTTTTTCGAATTAATCAGACTTACTGACACTCTACTTGTGGTAGGTCTCTCATGTGTGAGGGTCCGCCTGGGTTGGTATCACCGCAATGTCTATTTCTGCCGCCAAGCAGCGTGTGTAGTCACTATTGTGTTCCGGTTTGAAGGACATTGTAGCCAGTGTAACTACTGGACATAATAAGACTTAACATCTTGTCTTAGTATGGCGAGCGCAGTGGAATACCTAACAATATTTTGTAATTCAAGGTGTTGGATGGTATTTCTACTGTTTATGGGCTCACCATCAAGCGAACGGCAAGCTCGTCTCCTCATTCAACAAAAAAATAACTTAGCTAACGCAGTACTGTTATTGCAGATAACTTATGCATATTGTAAGAAGAAAAGCTAATTGACCTAAGCGACTTTACAAAATTTAAACAATTTTGACAAGATAGAAAAATTCGGTGATTTCAAATATATATACTTATAAAAATCAATATCGCAAAAAATCTTTACATCATTGCTCAGTGTTGGCCATTATTCTATATTCATATAATATTAAAAATAAATACCTCCATCGAAAATCGCATCAAAATTAATTGTAAAATGAATAAGAGTGGGTGCATAGTGAGTTATCGCGCCATCTCTCTCTTACACCAGCACAGTAATGACGTCAACATCACCGAGTGAGATCACTTCGGGTTTTGCAACTCTTCTGTTATTTGACACTTGCCCTTTTTATCAGATTTCAAAAGCTTTTAATTTTGATCTCTTTTATGCTGTTTCTTTTAATTTATGTTAGAACATATTAAACAAAATTTAGCTTGTTACTCTAATTGATGACCATCGCAGAATACAGTGCCTATGGTCGATATAATATTCGAACTGCAATTTTATCATAAATTCCAGTGGAGATACTTTGCCATGTTATAATTAAAAATAATAGTTTGAATAGTCCTAACTTCCCTAAACCACCGCGCAGATGCAAACAACTTTTGTACCCAAATTGTGAACATTTTGCCTTCATACATTTATTATGAATCTGACACATGTCTCCACATTGACAAACTAATCAACAATTGATCAGTTCACAGTAGCTCCAACAAAATTCAAGACATCGTCTGCGCGGTGCCTTAACGGCAGTACGTGAAACAGTAGGCAAGTACAATTACCATATAAATGAAAAATTGACGCGGCAACGTTTAACAGCATTAACTCTTCAACGCGCGGGATGTAATTGGATTTACATTCGTCGGTTACTACAATTGAATCGGTTGGCGGTTGATACAAATTTGATTCTTTTTCCAACTATATTCCGATGTATTGGATTTTTTTTTATGGGCACAGTAAAACGAAACCACTGCACATAATGATAGGTGAAGCAAGGGGCAAATAGGATGTCAGCTGATGACAGATTCCAATTAATAATAATAAGTTTATTGAAAAAGTACATAATGTGTTTTACAGTTAAAAACAGTGGTATAACAAAACAAATATCTAAAAACAAAAATAAAGTATTTACCAAACTAGGCCGTGCCTGTACCTTGAGATACCATTAAAAATTTAAAATCGTATAAATGTAATTGTTTGGTGAGCATGAATCTAAATTAATAAAACTATTGACAAGATAACTTAGAAAATTAAATTAAATACGTTCTTAACATATGAGTACTAATTTATACCTATGCATAGGTCATAAATTATCCACAAAATTATGCCGGCTTTAAAACCAGATATAATATACTGAATGATTCCAGAATGCGACATACTTACGTGAGCCATTATGGCGGGTTTTACACATTACTTCCAATTTGGATAAATAAACGATAGGTAGACTAAGGAACCAATGAAGTAGCGGCCAAGACAAGACCAGAGCAGCTCATTAAAAGAACAGTTCACATGAACTATCTTCTTAATAATTGACTTCATCTCAGACACTAATCACCAGAACGCTCTGTAATTTACTTTTAAATAATCCTGAATGTAGATAAATTTAAATTATTATAAACCCACTCATTCAGTAATAAAACAAGAACGTATATATCAAACGGCATGTGAATAAAAGTCGTTTCGCACATCGTCAAGCGCGTCAAAAGTCGCGCACCCCAACTCGATCAAACGATATGCGGTGCGTGAGTGAATGATCAGGAGTAACCGTTCATTCGTATTCGGACTCGATGACAAATGGCATTTATCTTCATAATATCACGATCTTTGTTCTATCTTCTTTCTTATAAATCTAAAAATCAATTTATATTCTAAAGATATAAATAAAAGTAAGTCTAATAAATGCGGCGGTTGCCGAGGGAGTGGAACGGACTGCCGAGACGAATGCCCGCAGGTTCAAAGGAGATGCAGACAAATGTCGACTGATGACAGATGTTTTTCCCTCGCCAGTCGACACAATTATGCCGGATTATTTAAAACCAGATGTACACTGGTTGAAGAATGCGACACACGTGGCACCGTATGTTTGCCTCTTTATCACACATAGTGATGTACTAATTCCTTTGTTGACCTTTAAGGCTCAAATCTTCTAGCCTCCATCGCACTATCCCACTATTCTGCAATGTCAGCGCAACAATCTTTACCAAGAATGTTGCATAGAGGCTTAGTTTACTACGACGTCTTTGGAGATTCAGTCCCAGGCAAATACTCAAACATTTGCTCTATAAGCTGCTATTGTGACTAGATAAAGATTATCTAGGATGTTCGCATACTAATCTCCCCTGTCTCCGTTCTCAACTATTCGTCATATATAGTGGTGCGGTCAGCCTTCTCATTCTTCTATTACTTCGCTCCATTATCCATATCATTCACTTATAGTCTGACCAATAAAATAAAGGCACCCAGGTAGTGGTACACTTTAAAACGTAGAAGCAACAGTGGCGCCTTCAAAGCCAGTTTTTTATTTACCTAGTCAGGTTAAGTCTGTCATTACAATAGCTGTGGGACAGATCAAAACAGCTTTATTATTATATAAGTAAAGTTTATTTTCATCATTCCATTCCGTCGCTCGAGACAAGCACGTAGTCTTACATTTTTAATATGGACTATTGTTTATTAGATCGTTTTAGAGCGGATATTGAATTTCCTCCATAATGGAATGCGTTTAATACATTTACTTCAACATTGTAAGCGACGGTGCGCCGGCTCGAGGTACGTATTTTAATAAAGGTATTCTGTTATAAGTATTTTCACGGAATTTTAAACTATTTAATCTGTTGTCTGAAATTCGCAAACTATCATTTCATTTGCCAACAACGCGCGCTTGATATTTCAAACATGCAGTTCACAAAGAGAGTGAAAATTTTGAAAATCTGATTGTGGTGGGGAACAATGAAGGCAAGATGATTGTCTGACACAAGATGGTCTGACCTAGTAAAAGACTCACCATCCTTTAAATTCTACATAACTATAGACTTGCGCTGGACAGAAACCGATGGAGCTAGATCATCTGCTATAAATGCAACCCTGATGCTAACCACGATCCTCAGATGAAAACCCGACCAGAAAGAGAACGAAATCAACGTATTTTTCTTTTTTCTACGAGCGAATAAACTAATACAGAAGAACAAGAGAGTGATCAATTAACAATTTCTGTCTTTCCTTCAACCTTTGTACGATTGCTATTAGAGTAATGCTACTATAAATAGGATTTTATAAGAAATAAAGGCAGAAAGAAGCTAATCACAAGCTCACAATAAATAAAGGCACTCTAAGAATAATTTATAATATATTCTAAGCGATATTAATATCTGAAAGACCATCTCCGCAAGTATCAAGTTGGGCTCCAGTAAACACGCATAAGAGTGTTAAAGGGGCTTAACTCGAGGACTTCGCAACGGATTAGTGGTTGAGGCGGATTTTTTCGACACGCCACTGATGGGGGCATCTCGGATGCACGAATATTTGCGTAATAGTATTAATATTAGACCTATATTATATACTGTCCCACTGCTGGGTACGGGCTTTGTCGGAATGGAATACATACGATGGAAAGTGCCTAACCCTTCGGGCATAAAAAGCGTGAGATCGTGTGTTTGATAAATGTAATAGTATGGTACATTACAAGAGTAAATATTCTAGTTCCAGTTCGATCGTCTCACAGAAAATCATCATCAAGCGGCACGTCGGTGTGTTGCTTATGAGTAAAATTACCTAATGTTCATCAAAACCTCTTCCTTCTTCAGCCTTTGGAAGTCCACTCCTGATCATACCCCAACACTAACGAGTTCACACCTACCTGGGGGGCCGCATCCAGCGATTTCCTACAACTTTTACGCTTTATCAGCAGCGAAGGGTCCATATAACCCAATAAGTGCTGGCTTCGTTTTAAGTAGAATCTAATTAACATCAGAACGAATTGCAGACCGCATTTATGCGTATTAGTACATATATGTTGTGTCGGGTTCCCTGTCAGAAAAAATCATCTTTCGCCACTGTTCTTCATTAACCTTAATATAAAATTTTACCACCATTAATTGCATTGGATTACATGACATTACTCACGTCATTCTCATTGTGATTATAAATAACAAAAGTATATTGGAAATCGAATTGTCACCAATAAAAGCGCGAAGACAGCGCGTTGAATAGTTCAAATGCAATTGTAGAGCATGTGACCCAAATGTGGGTACAAAAATAGTGGCGGCCAACCGGGCTTCGTTGGCGCAACGTGCACCGACATTTATCAACTTATAGATTACCGCCAAAATACTAGGCGTTGCGTCGAATGACCTTTCCCGGAATAAAAATCACGGTGTATTTTACGGCGTAAAGTCTGGTTAATTACCTGCCTATCCAGGAGATCGTCTATCTGTATTTCTAATTTAGCAATTTACTCTACGTGAGTTACTTAAATGGTATTATCTAGACGTATTTATAACCATTCAATTTCATTTAATATGAGTTGAAAGTACTGCAAGTTTTTCCTATAACATATTCAGCGTCAAATGCAGGTGTACGGAGAAGACAAAATAAATAAATTACAAATTAGTATAGCACATCTCAACATGTTAAATTATTTGGGCCTGACTGTATATATGTTGTCATATCAAGTTTACATTAAAACGTAACAAAGTGAACACCACTTATAGCATTGCTGGTGAAATCTTAAATGAAGTACCCCAAGTTCGTGATCTAGGTGTGGTTGTAGATACTAAGCTTAAATTTACTAATCATATTGATAATATTATTGACCTTGCCTATAAATCACTAGGATTTGTTATAAGAAATGGTAAAGAATTTAAGAATAAATCTACTACCCTAATGTTGTATAACAGTTATGTAAGAAGCAGATTGGAATATTGTAGTGGTGTGTGGAGTCCAGTTTATAAAGTTCATTGTGATCGGATTGAGAGAATACAAAAAAGTTATTAAGACATTTAGCTTATAGATTTAGGCCACCCAAACATGTCAAAACTTACACTGATAAAATTAAATACTTTGAAATGCAAACTTTGAAAGACAGACGTGATCAACTTAGTTTGATGCTTTTGTATAAAATAGTCAACGGTGATATAGATTGTCCACCTCTTCTCAATAAATTCTCTCTTAATGTACCTACTAAAAATCCCTAGATATCCACGTCCCTTATTTAATTGTAGATTCAGCCGAACTAACCTTGGTAGCCACTCGCCTGTCCCTCGCTTATCCCGATTATATAACCGAATTGTAGAAAAATCTGATTGTATTGACATATTTAACGACTCCCTTCCTATCTTCAAAAAGAAAATATTGAACTCGCTTGTTGACACCTAAATTCAGTTTTATATTCAGTCTTATATTTAGAATATACTGCACTTATGGTGCAGCCAATTGTTAATTGTTATGTATTTAAAATGTTCATGCTGTGACAGCCTGTAATTGAAACAGCACTGCAGAAATTACTTACCGAATTCTTAAAAAAAAAACTATGTAAGGTGTATGTTTTGTTGGCTGTACAAATAAATAAATAAATAAATAAAAGTTCACTATGCGTCACACTAACTACTGTTCTTCAAATGGCATTAACGCATTTTTATTTTACATCTACGGTTCAAGTAACTAATTGTAGTAGTAGTAGGTGGTGTTATTTTCAAGAAGAGAAGTATGTGATTTCAATTAGTAATGCAATGTCAAAACAGCCCTGAGGCCTTATTCTCTATCCCGCACATTATTTTGACAGTGCGTAACAAGCACGTAACACAACGCATCATGTTTAGGACTATAGAAATTTGGCTTACAGAATACCATTTCACGCACATTTCTCGAAGATAACATGACACGGCCGAGTTACGCGTTTACACTATCATACAGAATAAGGGCCCTGTATAACAGTAAACGCATCGGTGAAACTGACACGAAGTAATCATAAAATCACACTAAAAGATTTTTAGAGGAAAAATCCCACAAAATCCGTGTAACAGATCCGCAGCTGTGTGTTCGCATGAACTAATATCTGAGGGGCGAGCGGGGATTTCTTATAACAATGGACTGTAGGTTCAAATCCAATATCATTTTTATCCAATAGTGTCCCAGATGAGATTACCTACCATCTCAGCAGTGTTAGGAGATTATCAAAAATCCTTTCGCAGTATTCTCGGTTGCGTGGAGATCGTGTACTATTTTTTTTATCCTAGAACTACTGTTTTCAACTGTAGTGGCTGTATATTGGTGTTTAGATGTAGAAGATTGTTGGCCAAGTTGTAAAGTATATTCCAAAACTACATAAGTATTTAAAATCAATTTAAAAATTATCATCGAAGTTTTTTCTGTTCTTTTTTTGCACCCACTTTCCGTCATGTGTATTTTTTTGTTCCAACATTATCTTTATCTTGTTGGTAATTGCTAATGAATTAAAACAAGCTTTTCTAGGCTAATAGTCCCATTCAATAATTTCCGGGATAAAAATTAGCCTATAACACTCAGGATATATTTTCTTTTTACTGAAATATTAAAAATAGGTTCAGTAATTCCTAAGATGAAAAAATCTTTTCAGCTTTATATAACAGTATATAGATAAGTACAAGTATAGATACTGGTGGTAGGTCTCTCATATGTGAGAGTCCGCCTGGGTAGGTACCAACGCAATGTCTATTTCTGCCGCCAAACAGCAGTATGTAGTCACAACAGCGACAAAGCGTTCCGGTTTGAAAGACTTGAAGAACATTGTAGCCAGTGTAACTACCGGACATAATAAGCCTTAATATCTCACGTCTCAGAATGACGAGCGCAATGGAATACCGAACAATACTTTGTAATTCAAGATGTTAGATGGTTTCTACTGTTTATGGGCGGTCGTATCGCTTACCATCAGACGAACGGCAAGCTCGACTCGTTCTTCAAAGCAATAAAAATAAGATATTAGTGTTTAATGTGCCGGAATATTATATTTTATTTTGATTTGTTTAATACACCGTCGCTATAATTTTGTGTTTTGGCTTTAATTAAAATCGTCTAACGCGAGCGGAATAACTAGTAAATGCTATATAAAACCATGTATTATCTGTCATGGCTACCCTGTCTCGGTGATTACGTCACACCCGCCAGTCTCACCAATTATTCGTGCCCTCGTTAGGGGTGGGAGGCTTAGCGATAATCCTTAAACTATTAGGGTTGCCACTTTATACTTTTTTCATGTTACTTCGGTTCAGTAGAGGCCAGTTCACTTGTAATCTATATATACAAAAATGAATTCCTATTTCCCTTGGTGAATCACGCCATCACGCGTGAACGGCTGGACCGATTTTACAATTTTTATTGTGTTTGTTATTGTCAGGAGAAGGATATTATGAAAGAAAAAATTCAAATAATTGCACGGAAAATTGGAAAATTTAAGAAAACTTAACGAAGATATTAATTTTATATAACTGTCAATTGTTTGAAATAACTGTCAGCGATTGACAGAATGCGCGCTGCAAATTCATAGTTAAGACGGGACAACGGCTGTCGGGTCAGCTAGTGATAAAATAATTTATTTTTATTTAAAAACTCATGTCGATAAGTGTCATTATTGCTTGTAAATTAAACGGAGAAATAACTGCTATATGGATTTTATTATAGCCCTGTTTAACATGTTCAAGTAATTTTATCGACCTTAACGTATATTTTATTAAACGTACATTTAATATTTATTTGAAGGCTTGATTTAGTATTTAACCGGTCTATTGTATTGAACGATTATTCATAAATTTCGAGAGGCCGTTTGTAAAATACCTATTAATTAATAATATCTATTTACGATTGATTATTATGATGATATATATGATGATTACCCCTCGACAGTCGACACGATTATTCCGGCCTGTTGCAACCGGATATTCATAGGCTGAACCCGGAACGCGACTACGTGGTCCACTATGGCGGGTTTTAACATCTTATGTACGCTGGTCGCTATCCGGGCGGATATAAACTATATCCTACCACCAGCAAAAACATATCTTCCTTTTCAAATTTCAATGCGAAGACGAGCATCTTGCTCGCATTACAATCAATTGCCAAAGAGTAAAAACACTACTAATAAATATGGGTCACAAAACTAATTAGAAGTTACTAAATGTAAAACTAACAAATTTTATTTATATATTAAGCTTAAATATATTTCAAATCGGAATTAAAACAGTTTGCAATATTGCATAATATTGCTTGAAGATAGTTTTAGACAAAGCGTAGACGGACTCTTAGTACGTCTATACATATTATAAAACAAAGTCCCCTAAAGCTGTCTGTCTGTATGTGATCGATTTTCTCAAAATCTACTGAACGGATTTTTATGAAATTTGGTATGGAGATAGTTTAAGACCCTGGGAAGGTTTTAGGCTACTTTTTTTTCCGGAAAAATACATAGCGGGACTTTTATCCCGGAAAAACCCTTCACGCGGGCGAAGCCGCGAGCAAAAGCTACCATGTAATAAAAATATTTAACATCTATATTCATAAATAAGTGGTCGAAGCTTTTAAAATGCATAACGATAGATTGTTTTTCTAATAAAATGGGCAATTTATAACATTTTTATTTTGTTTATGTTATAAATTATTATCTCGCTCGTTTTAACTCGTAGCGGATATTTCAATGATTGAATGCTTCAGTTTCGCTTTTAAACAATTCAATTTTGTTGTTTCAAGTCTGGTAGCTTAATAAATGTAAAAAAAAACATAGATGATTGAAAATTATGTGTTTTCACTGACAGCGTGAGTCTTTTATAGATTAAAAAAGTGTATGTCAAAAGTGAAGGAAAACATCGTGATGAAACGGTAAAACTTATATACCTGATAATGCCCTACAAATTTTCAAAATGTACGTGAAGTTTGCCTGCACTGGCTAGCGCTGTGGACTAAGGGCTAAATCCTCTCAGTAGAAGTGTCCACCACTAGACTTTGGTCGTTAAGTATTCTGAAATTTTCCAGATTTATGTTTTCATAAGAAGCTTTAACAAAGTATTAGAAAACTCAAAAAAAGTTATTCTCTAGTTGAGGCGTGACAAGGGAAATAGAGATTCATTATTATATGTATAAATTTTCCAACACAATACCTGTGACATGAATTTAGGGTTAGAACTTGAACTACGTTGGACCATTTACTCATCGGCGTAATAAGGGAAGTGGCAACCCTGTCGTCGATAATGTAGGGGGGGAGCCCCCACCCCACGAGTCTACCCTGTCACTCCACGCAGAATGACACTAACGTCTTTTGTAATGCGGACACACGGCGGTTTGGCTAGTGCAACGTTCCTTAGAACAGCAATATTAGGTCCAACCAGCTACCGCTCGTACTAATTATGCTTCTAATAAATTTACTAACAGATCATCATATAATTATAATGGTTTTGTTCTCCGATATTTTCTCAGAATCACTTCCTCGATTTAAGAGGGCAGTTATGTCTAAAGATTGCATGCGTGTTGATTTTTGGTTTAATAAAATTGTTTTAGAATGTTTAATTTATTATCCATACTTTATTGTAATTTTATAGTAATTCAGTAAGTTATTTTTGTTATCTTGTATTCATTGTATTTCTGTTCACTTTCTTCTAGTATGTATTAGCTTTTGGTGGAAACTTTGCTGGATTTTGTTATTATTTTTCTTTGTGTATATTCAGTTGTAATTGTTCTGTGTGTTTACAAAATACAAAATAAATAAATAAACTCTAGTATTACTTTTTAAAATCAATTCGAAGGCATAAAGTTAGTAAAGTATATATTAGAAAAAATACACAGTATATAATGGATAAATTGCTTTAAATTGTTGTGTCAATTGATTTTTAAAATTTAAATATTATTTCAATGAAGACAATGTCGATAATAGTTTGACAGCAAATTCTCTGCGCTGCACTCCGCCATACATATGCCTTAGTCTTTTATTTAGATTAGTAGCTTATCTTTGGTTTGTCGACGATCGTGGCATTTACCGGTAAGCTTGCAACAAACCCATCACATTATTAATAATAATATAATAATAATATCAGCCCTGTATTATATACTTGCCCACTGCTGAGCACGGGCCTCCTCTACTATTGAGAGGGATCAGGCCTTAGTCCACCACGCTAGCGTAGTGCGGATTGGTAGACTTCACACACCTTTGAAATTCCTATAGAGAACTTCTCAGATTTCCTCACGATGTTTTCCTTCACCGTTAAAGTGAACGATAAATTCACAAAGAATACACACATGATTTTAGAAAAGTCAAAGGTGTGTGCCCTTGGGATTTGAACCTGCGGACATTCGTCTTGGCAATCCGTTCCACACCCAACTAGACTATCCCCGCTTAATCACATTATTAAGAGATCCTTTATTCAAAACAATTTGCTGGAAGTACTTACCATTGTTCATAGCTGTGTGTCTCGAATCGTCGCCGATCGCTCACGCAAAACGTCTGAGGCTTGCACCATCGATCTCCAAGGCTATTGAGTTTACAGTATCTTAAGCACAGTATTTAAAACGATAAAATAGCGTGTCTATGGACTATTGCTTAGTATCATGTCGATTTTTGTTTCTTTTGTACCTGTAAAAAGTATGGAGCCAACGTGATCAATAAAAAATTGAGTAACTTGGTTTCTAAGGTTAGATGTGTAAAGGCCAGTGGTAAAGGGTGAAGTTTTACTGGTGGTAGGTCTCTCATATGTGAGAGTCCGCCTGGGTAGGTATCACCGCGATATCTATTTCTGCCGCCAAGCAGCAATGTGTAGTCACTGTTGTGTTCCAGTTTGAAGGACATTGTAGCCAGAGTAACTACTGGACATAATGAGACTTAACATCTCACGTCTCAGGATGGCGAGCGTAGTGGAATACCCCACAAATTTGTAATAGAAAGTTTTGGATGGTGTTTTTACTGTTTATGAGTGGTCGTATCGTTTACCATCAGGCGAACGGCAAGCTCGTCTCGTCATCAAAGCAATAAAAAAAATGCCATAAGGTAATCAGACATAATTACTAATATGAATAAATGAGGTCTGTGAATGATCCTAATAATTAGATTTTACATACATTACGAAAAGGAAGCCTGCAGGAATCGAGGATTCGAGTTATATCGACCCTTCGCTACTAGTAAGGGCTTATGATTATGAACATGACGTTTTAAACTAACTCATTAAAGTAATTTAATTTAATTTAATAAGCAGTATGTCTTCTGCGTGTACTTCTAATATATAACCAAATATTATCTCCATAAACTTACATATTTCGCGCAGCGTTCGGGAAATTTCGCAAGGTCTTTTCGTCCAATATACCCCAGTGTCTGAAAACTAAAGTCTTCAATCAATGTGTGTTGCCAGTAATGACATACGGCAATAGTAAAATATGTAACTTGTTGATGACTTGATGTTTGTACTTTTTAAGTCCAAATTCTGAATATTGTTCTGACCCAGCATTACCATAAGGCAGTGACTCGATATCTCGTTATATAAAATTATCTTCCTAGAGCCTCTTTCACAACTACTGAGTAAAAACACACGCATCACGAAAGGGTATGCAGAGGCACCAGGGCACCCACTTTTCGCCAAGTGTGTTCCGTCCCATGGTGTGATAGGGGACGAGCCTATCGCTATATCGGGCACAAATTCCAGACTCCGCGCGCCGGTCTGATATTAAGCAGAATCCCAAATATCACTTTGCCCGACACGGGATTCGAACCCAAGACCTCAGCGCG
Source organism: Manduca sexta (assembly GCF_014839805.1). Taxonomy (NCBI): domain Eukaryota; kingdom Metazoa; phylum Arthropoda; class Insecta; order Lepidoptera; family Sphingidae; genus Manduca; species Manduca sexta. Next base: position 9,074,162 of record NC_051117.1, on the reverse strand, counting down.
GTAGTCGGACTCGTACCGTGTACAATTACAACTACGCCACCGCTGTCATCTGAGTAGATACTACTCATAAATGTATAATCCGATAAAATTCAAAAGTCACACTCTAATCCTCCCAATAAATCGTTATAAAATGATAACTATCTACATTAGCTGTTATACAATAACTGTCAAATGTAATTTAATTAAAACTTGTGAAACAGGCCCCAAATGTATTATATAGGTCAGATTTAGAGTTATCATTTAATGAATGGAGCAGTTTCATCGCTAAGGTTTTGTGGTCACCGACGCGAGCTTCACGGCTCGTTGGCTATGACGTAGATGGGTTCGTTAATACCACACGGAGACGACACGTATTATATCACTCATGACATCCCACGATCCACCTATAGAGAAGGAAAGGTCAATTGATTTCATTTTTGAGCTATCATATTTGATAATCGAATAATTTTACGTCTTCTAAGGTTAGTTTAATTTTATCCATTGCGTCAGTGGTATGGTTGTGTTGTGTGCGATATGACCACTGCTTTAAAGTTCCAAGTTCGAATCCAAAGTTGTAACTCAAAGTTCGAGTGGTGCTACTGTTGTTCATGAGTAGTTATATCGCTCACTATCAGGCAGCGGCTTTCTCACCTCATTCAGTTATTAAAAGCAATCAGCTAGTAATAACGAATCCGCTCGGATAGCAACCATATACAAGGCGTATAACTCACTATAGTGGTCCGAGTAAGTGTCAGGTTCCGGGATTAGCCTGTACACCCGGTTCCAATAGGCCGGCATAATTGTGTCGACTGCCGAGGAGTAATCATCTCTCGTCAGTCGACATTCTATTGGACCCCATTCCACTTACCATCAGGTGCAGTGGAGACACTTTATCGTGTCCATACAAAATCTAATTTAATGTATGTTCTTTGTTGCAGGGGACCAAGACTCGGCGTGACAGAGATTGTTGTGAAGGCTCTGTGCGGTGTGACGTAATATGCGTGCAGTGCGTGCGTGCGAGCGGCAGACACGCGGCGCCGGCGCGCCTCCGATAACCAGTAGGGATCAGTGAGGGGGTAAGTAGAGATTATACCTTACTACATGCTTAATGCTCCGCCAAAGTGTAAATCCTATCTCTAGAAAAATCCTTAATGTATCAGTCTACAGCGCCCTCTGTACTGCGCCAGCGATTTATAATTATTATTAAAATTAAAAAAAAAAAACACGGAAGCAAACAGATAGAAACTAGCCTATATGTTAATTCAGGACGTGGTTTAACCGTGAGCTTATGTTCATCAAAATCCGTTCAGCAGTTTCTGCGTTGTCTTCAAACAGACGCCCAAATATATTTACCTATATCTGCTTTTAGATTGTAAGTAAGATGAACAAGTACTTTGTTACCTGGACGGACTATAGCCTTAAGCATCAGTAGTAGAGAGGACCATCTCGTCACAGTAGGGCAATAATATAAGACTGGTGTTAGAAATGCAGTAATAACAACACCCTGTATTATATGCTGTCTAACAGCTGAGTGCGGACTTTCTCTACTACTGAGAGGGATTAGACTTTTAGTCCACCACGTTGACCTAGTGCGGGTTTGCAGACTTCACTAATCGAAAATCTTGTGGAGAACATCTTACGTAGCCTTGCTTACGATATTCATTCACCGGTTAAATTAATTAAAAAATAATTCACTTAACTCTTAGAGAAGTCAGAGGTGCGTATAGTTTGTTCAGAAAAAGAACCGTCGTGGCCGAAAAGTGAACTAACTTTCTAATTTTACATAGCAACCCTTCCCCGCCATTGGGTAAATGTTAAACTCATTGTCATGCCGTATTGCCTTGTTATAAACGATCTTGCGTGTTGTTTTTTAGGATTTTTGTATAGAAACATACTAGAATTGAACAAACAAGGTAATTAAGCACAGTAGCGACCTCAAATCCCACGACGGTCTTTCTGAACAGATTTGGGTTTTGAACCTGCGGATATTCGCCTGGGCAGTTCTTTCCGCTCCCCAATAGGGGACCGGCCTATGCTTGATTTTGTACATTATTCAATATGTAATGGTTAATAATACGAAAAAGAAGCACTCCTGCGAAAACTGCATAAAAATTGGTTAAGAAATGAGCGAGTAATTCATATTTAAAATATTGTAATGTGCAGAAGTGGGCGCGATATAGGGATATCGATTCATCTCTTTCTTTTGCACGCGTCGTAATTCCCGATGACGTCACATGTGGGTATTTCGTCTCTTTTCTGTTTCTTGTTAATTACCCCTTCCACCGAAATTCAAAGACTTATAACTTGTTGATTTTTTACCGGATTTTAATAATTCCTTCTGTGTTATAATTTATATTATGTAAATATTTGTTAATAGTAAAGAACAACAATTAGTCCGGTACCCTATTATCACGGCATATATCGGGAAAAAGAATATTATAAAATATTCAATATTTTTCTGAAATAAAGCCAACCGCCGCCACCAGTTCAAATAAATGCGTTATTGTTTAAAATATGTTGTCGGAAATATTATCGTAAGAAGCATTCGTATTGTTCGGTATGTGTTTGTTGCGCGTCCGGCCATGGGACGTCGCCGTGGGTGGACAGAGATTGTCGAATTAATGCAATGATTCATGTTTTAGTTATGGGGTTAATTCAGCAATAAGTTTTGCAATAAGTACTACAGTGATATTGGGTTTTTCTGCTTAGTATAACGCGGAGTTTGCAAGAAAACTTTGTAATTTATCAAAATAAATCAGTCAAGTATGATTGTGTCGACTGGCAAGGGCTAATCATCTCTTGTTATTCGACACCAAGGACCCCGCTCCGATACCATCAAGTGCATTGGGGTCACTTACAGACGTTATAAACAAATGATCTCAATTTTCCATCTGATTTCGACGTAAAACAATCAAAATATTTCATTTGTAAGCATGTCAAAAAAAGCTGTGGAGAGTTGTCTTATGAAGAGGTTGTAGTGTATGGGAGGTTGTAGTGTATGGGAGTCTCAACCCTAGCGTATATAAATTAAACTCTAGGTTGGCATTGAGTGAGTATGTATTTCCAAAGTTCCAGAGTACATTAATACAGTGTACTAAAATGGTAATAGTAACAAATTAGTACACGTACTGATTTAACAAAGATGCACGTCGCTTTTATCGGGGAGGCATGGTGTGATAGTGTTCCGTGACGTATGTGCAGTTACATAGCTGCGCAAGTGTGTGTGTCCTTACTTTGTACTGTTTGGTTAATGTTTGTGATAGATCGAAAAAAAGATTGAGATCGTTTATTAAAATGGTGGTTAGCCGTGCAGTGAACTCACATAAAAAACAACAGACTATCTTGTTATTCTCACCATCGTTTAAGTCACGCATCCCGCTCCTAAACTACACAAGAAAAACAGTCATATATCTTTACAAATGAAAGAAAATAGGTTAGATAAATACATAGGACATGAAACGCATCTTTGATTCTCTCCGTTACAAACAATATCAATTCACATCAAAGGAGGTTTAACTGCCCGTAATTGTTTTAAAGAAGTGTATATTACAACTGCGGAGGCCAGTTGCTTGTTACGGAATTTTATTACATGTCTAATAAGGTATTTGAATATGTTCGATTTTGTGCATTTTTTAAATATGTAGAAGATATAAAAAAAAAGAAATCTTTCTATGAAAACAGTATTAAAATTTGATAATTAATGAGGCAGTAATTAAAATTTCAAATATTGCTACGTGCAGGAGTGGGGGTATCGCTCCATCTCTTTCTATCGCACGCATCGCAATGCTCGCTGACTTCACATGCAAGTATGTCGTCCCTTTTCTGTTTTTTGACTCTTACTCCGTCTACCTAATTTCAATAACATAACTTGTAGATTTTTCACCAGATTTCAATGATTTCTTCTGTTTTAGATTTTTTTTTTCATATTTTATAAAAGTTATAAATACAAATAAACCACCTATAGTCTAATGTTTTATTGTGTCCTAATATCAGCCCTGCAGTGGTAAAAGGGTCCATATAAACTGATTCTTGGCGACTTTCCTTTATCTAATTATGATTAAAACAATTTTCAAATTATATTTATGCATGTAATATGTTGTGTCGGTTTATCTTTTGTAAAATTTTACTTATCGCCACTGCAGCCTTGTATTATATACCCACTTCCCACTGCTGGGCACAAGCCTCTACTAATAAGAGTGTTTAGGCATTACTCAACTACAGTGATCTAGTGCGATTTGAGATTATATTTCCAGCTGTCTAATTATTTTGTCCTAATTCGATCTAATATTCTGAATACATTGTTAATGTAAAAATGTCTGACGATCTTGGAGAATGTTAAATAATAAATTTGAATGAAATTGACCTCTAAATAAAACCAATTCTTGGTTTGGCTTTCACGAAATAAGAATTACCCAATAAAAGTCAAATATAGTAACTTCATTAAAGAAGTTTCATAAATTAGTAGTTCTTGTGATTACCCAGTTCGAACAAACACGAACGTATATTTCAATATAGATTACTAAAATTCTATACCTATAATAACAGTCTAATTATAATGACATCGGCGTACATTTTTGTGCTAATTTCGTTCGCGATCATTAGTCTTGTCCACCCCGCGACGGGGCGAGCGTGACGCGCATCGCAAACACAACTGACGACTATTAAAAATATTCGACGGCAATAAGTCGGCGTATTGAATTAAGAATCGTATTTAGGCTGTAAATGTTTACAAAACAAATTATATATCTACCTACATAACTACCTATAGGTATATAGTTAGTCATAGACTGGACATAAGGACAAATTTTTGCTCCAAAAGTTATTACAATTTTTTTTATTACAAATTTTTTGGGGCACAGTCCCCCCCGTGACCATGAAGGCTGTAAACTCTTCGAAACGTCGGGAGAAAAGTAAAATATTAAAACCACGATAAAATTCGTATAATAGTTTAATTTTAATGTCTAACATTCGCGTAAACTTAAGAAATCATTATTACTAATTGGTAATAAGTCTTCTTATTTGAAATGTCCGTATGACAAGATGTAACAGCGTCCTTAAATATTAATGCAAAAATAATATATTTACAGAAAATATGGTAAATATTTGCATTAAAAACGTACAGTCATAATAAAAAAAAAGAAGTATTTTACATTGATGTTTTATAGTTTTACGATAGATTGAGTAACCATCGCATGAGCGCAAAATTTTGTATGACAATCTGACCAATGTCCGGGCTATATAATCTAAGATCTCTTTTCTTGTTACTAATATTATAAATGCATTTGTAAAGATGTTTGTTAGAAGTAAACGCAGAAACAGCTGAATGGATTTGGATGAAATTTCGCACACAAATATACCATGTCTTGGATTAACGAATTGGATTAACATAACGTACTTTTTTAATTCTTTTTTTTTTATTACGGGCGCGACAAAGTAACCCTTGTGTACCTGATGGTAAGTGGAGTGGGGTTCAATAGAATGTCGACTGACGAGAGATGATTACCCCTTGATAGTCGACACAATTATGCCGGCCTGTTGGAACCGGGTATACACAGACTGACCCCAAAACGCGACACATTTACGTGGGCTACTACGCTGCCGTGCTAAGCTCAAAAGTAGTGTCTCAAAAAAAAATTGATTTTTATGTCGTCAGATAGCTTAAAGAAATACCCATCCAATGAACTTACCAAAATAACGGTATCTTGTTTAGAACTCGTTAAAAAAAACCTTAAAAAGTTTCTGTATGTCAGTTTTACATATAAAAAAAATATTTACAAAATTTCGATTATCTCGAAATAAGGCTTCCCTGACATACCGCTGTTGCGCTTAGCACTGCAGTATGGCGGGTATTACACCTTGTGCATTCGAGATAACAGTCGAATGAACTCCCTCTGAGTAGTAGAGGAGGCCAGTGCCCAACAGTGGGACAGTATATAATACAGGGCTGAGATTATTATATGTCAAATTAATCTAAATATTTTACTGCATTGGAATCTTACAGCTCAGTCATTAACTCATTACCGTGAGCATTACAGTAATGCGTTCATTTATAATTCCTTGCACACTTGAAATTGACAAACCATGCGTTCCAATTCACATGAGGACGGCACATGTCAGTTCTCGGTAAACATTAATTTAGCATACGTAAACCGGAACGGCATGCGTGCCTCAAGTATGAGAGTAATAAGAGCCTAAATCACAAGCGACAGCGAGTTTGAATTTTAGGAATAAAATATTTATGTAGTAATTTAATTTAATTTCTTTGGTATTAATAAAATTCCGCTATAATTGCCCTAGTATTGTGAATATTGTGGGCGACGGTCATCGCTTACCACCAAGTAAACCGCTTGGTCGAAACAAAGTAATATATAATACTATATTTATCACGTAAGCGAATAAAGTTGCGCTTATGATAGGTAGAAATAAGTTATAAGAAAAGTTATTATTACAAAATTATATTTAAATCAATTATATAACTACGGATATTTTAAATTAGGAATAAAATTAATGAAAAAAAAAGCTCAAGGTAAATTAAAGAAGCGAGCTCGTGCTGGCAGGTAAGGGGAAATAAAAAGAAAACGCGTCGCGTTCCTCATCGGTGAGGCCGATATGAGCCTTGGCCTAGCTAATCTACCAGACTTTTATTAACTACCAGAAGAATAGAGGTAGAAAGAAACTCCGGCCCATCTGTCATCAATTATATATTTTTTTTAAATCTCTTGTATACACGGTTATATTAGTTTTACTGGTGGTAGTTCTCTCATATGTGAAAATCCGCCTGAGTAAGTACCACCGCAATGTTTATTTCTGCCATTAAGCAGCAGTGGGAAGTCACTGTCGTGTTCCGGTTTAAAAAACATTGTTAAACACTAACTGCTAGAACTCATGTCTCAGAATGGCGAGCGCAGTGGAATACCAAACAGTAATTTATAATTCAAGGTGTTGGATGGTATTTCTGCTGATTATAGACGGTCGTATCGCTTACTATCACGCGAATGGCAAGCTCGTCTCGTCATTAAAAACAACAAAAAAAGGAAATCTAATTGGATACATATATTAGGATAATACCTTTAACAATTTTAACTCAATACCTACGAGTACGTTATTGATAAATATATTAAGATTGTAATGCTAAAAATATTTCCGTTCATAACACCATAGTCCTTGAAGTGCAGACAATAATGCAACCAGTTTATTTATAATTCTCTGAGCTTAGTTCCATTCTTTGAATATAGGCGTCGTGTTTTTAGCCCTATAAGAAACAAAATCGAATTCCAAAAACAAAAAAAATATATATATACAGGCCGGCAATGTGAGTGGGGCCCAATAGAAAGTCGACTCGATGATGTTTGCCTCTCAACACAAAATCAGTTTCCATGGTCAAACCATCGAATCATCACACACACAGGACTTTACTGGTTTCAGAGCTAATACACGCCTACACTAACGCGACAGTAATCAAATAATCACCCTTTACTATATTACGTATAATTTCGATATTCGATTTTTTAAATTAAAAGACATTAATACATATAGCACAAAATAGTTATCGTTAACAAGGCACTACCTACATCGTCTTAAGGCATTGCATTTTATTCTCAAACCATCTTTGGGTTATTCCTAAAGATTTCGCTGCTCTATTCCTATCTAATAATTATCTTCAGAAACGCGGAAAATATGTAATAAATACATAACTTCCTAGAGGATCGCGTAGATGACCTAACAGGAAAGGTGATTGAACAGGGAGGGGGTGGGGTGGACGCTAAACTCGCTCACCCAGAATAAAATAATAAAAGGTCAGCATTTCTCTTCACTATCTTTAGCTAGTGCAAGTTTAATTTTGTTAAAGGCGCTGCAGGAAATGGACTTACTATTACTTTATTCAACTGCGCATTTATACCGTGGAAACCTGAAAGATGATATATGTAATGGAATGAAAATAAGTAAATTAAATGCGTAATTTATTCTCTACAAACATATTTTTTTTGCATAAATAATAAGATGTGATGCCTGGGACAAAAAAGAAATTGCATGAGCCATCGGAAGGGACACTCGTATATAATAGACCCATTTCGGACCAACACTGTTAATCGATTATTCATTCCGCAAATAAAATTAAATAATTTTACATCAATATATTCACTCAGCTTAGTTGGGTGTGGAACGGACTGCCGAGACAAATGTCCGCAGGTTCAAAGCTCAAGGGCACACACCATCTAAGTTTTGTAAAAATATTCTTTGTGAATTATCGCTTGCTTTAATGGTGAAGCAAACCTCGTGAGGAAAGCTGCATACCTGAGAAGTTCTCTATAGGAATTTTTAGCGTGTGTGAAGTCTACCAATCCGCACTAGGCCAGCGTGGTAGATGATGATATTCACTCACAATATAAGTAAATTGTAATACTTCTAGCTGTTATTACCACATAAACATATTATATAGATAACAGACTCCTAAACTCACATAGCAATCCAGTTTTTAAAAACTTATGACGTACACCATAACTTTTTAATGAGTTCCACTAATGCTAGAGTAAAACTATTTCAAACATGGCTAGTTAAAACAGTGTAACTTTAAGTCCATTCAGTGGAACAGACGCTACACTAATATTTTAATGGCCTGATTCAGCTCCGAGCAGTTACAATAAAACTTTCAATAGCTAATTTGTTTTTAATTACCCAATGTAGTACGTCGTTATTTGGGCTATACAATATAGTATGAAATATTATGGTCTTGAGATATGTATTGATATAACAATTTATATGGCTCTTGGGTTTAGTAGCTGCATACTTAGTAGTGTAGGCTTTTGACAAATTAATCTTGCAAATTTGACAAATAAGAATTACAATTTACGTGCTTAATCATTTTATTTAGACTACTACTTTACTAACCATGAGACAATGAAATAACTTTGCTATACTAGATTAGAAAGGTAAAACTAGCGAAATTTTATTTTTTTAAATTGTTATCTATTGAGGAAACAAAGAAGACAATGGTTTCATGAATTAGTGTTCTAATAATATACTTAAAGATTCTAAAATCTCAATAGACTGTTGTCTATTGAGATTTTAGAATCTTTAAGTACAACCGAAATCGGAAACTACATATATTTGGTATTGACATTCTCTCAAACGATGTAACGCAATTTTTAACTCAGTTTATTTAACCGCCGCGTGGCTAAAATCACGTAGACCATTAACTAACTTATTTAAAACCAAAATCACGAATTGCGTAAATCCCGAACCGGTTTACAAAAGAGCTTGTTGAAAGCAGATGCCACTAATAATTTAACGAGTCAATTCCGAGAATTCGTGGAGATGCAATAAAAATGCCAATAAAAAATCTCATATGCTCTTAATTACCCGCGGCCGCTTGTTACCTGCGCACGCGCCGCGCCGCGCCACTGAGTCACGTGCATTCTTGGATTTACAGAATAATTCGAATTTTGTAAATATTTAGTTGCATCGGACTTTTCAGGACATATGGCCAGTTGGGAAAAAAGTTAATTAATATTTAATTACCACGACACTTTATCTAACTGGCCACTAGGTTTATAATAAAAGTTCAAATGGATTCCATTTTCAAATTAGTATTAACTTGCAGTCACGTTTTTTCCCATTCTATTCTACTTTTGTTCCTATCCAATATTTTATTTATCGACAAAAGGAAGTATATTGTGTTTTGCTTTTAGAATGGAAATGATCCATTTTAAAAGAAAATACAACGTATTGGATCACTAGTATAATACGTTATAAGATTTTTAATTATACATGAGTAATAACGACAAGATACGCTGACCTAATTCAATTAGCATTAATACGCGTTCATTATACCATAAAAGATTTATTGCTAAAATCTTTTGATTTCTCTTTTTTAATTTATGTTTATTTTATTTACCCGTCTTTCGTACTTGACATATTTCAACCAGATCATATCAATTAGCCCGTCAGCGAACCTACAAACCGAACTAATTAATTAAATCAAATATTTATTTTCTTTATTCAAAACACATTACACATGTTCGAAATTTAAATATTACGCGTGATTATTGAATCAACAGCTACTTTATTTACATTTGACTCAGTATTTTGGTTTCATTAAATGATGTAATTAATTTATTTTTATTTTTGTGTTTATTTTGCTCGCCAGATCTGGTTCGTGAATTGCATACAGTCTGCATAGGCGTTTGAGTCATTCTTTAGTTCAATGATTTCATTGTTAAATCTTGTGCAGTCATTTATTTTTAGAAACCAGTTTTGTTTTTTCGCATTTATTTTGTGCTAAAAATATTCTGTTTCTTTTGTGAGTCGCTTGCAATCTCATTGTGTAAGGCATAATATTCCAGATGATTACCGGGGCGCATAGTAATTGATAGATTCTTACTGATGGGTGATGAATGACTAAATATTACTGCATTTTAATAAAAGCCGGTACCACAACCAATAAGTTATTCGCACGTCTGATCTTATCTCAGAAAAATATGGTTAGTAAAATCAATGCAGAAACTATTTATCATTTCGATTAATTATCACAAACGACCGCTTGTCTGACGTTTGCCTTTGCTGAATTACGAGCAACTACACAAAACCACTATAGGTATAATAATAGAAATAGTATTAATTTTATGATTATTAAAAGGCGGCGATAGCCTAATTGGGTGTGGAATGGACTGACACGACGAGTGTCCGCAGGTTCAAAACCTAAGGATACACGCATCTAACTTTTTTAATATTATGTGGGTATTGTTTTTGAATTATCGCTTGCTTTAACGGTGAAGGAAAACATCGTGACGAAACCTGCATACCTGAGAAGTTCTCTATAGGAATTTCGAGGGTGTGTGAAATCTACCAATCCGCAATAGGTCAGCGTAGTGGACTAAGGCCTAATTTCTCAGTAGTAGAGGAGGCCCGTGCCCAGCAGTAGGACAGTATATAACACCGGTCAACACGTTTTTTTGAGTCTGGCTCCTGAATGTGAAATTTTGGTTTCTCCTATGTTACAAATAAATAAAAAAATAACTGTTCCGATCAAAGTTTGCTTTTGTAGAAACTAGAGCAATTTTACTGAGTTTCAAAAAACACATACAAATTTTTATACTTTCTCTGTAATTTTATTTAAAATTACGATAAAAAAGTTTTTATTGAACATCAAAGTCTTTTTTATATAGGAATTATGACTAATAATAGCAAACAAATAGAAAATAACTAAAAATCATGTTCAAAAATGTTTTTTTTTAATGGATCTTTTATGTTTGTGTGCGTATTAATCCCCAAATGTAATCCCCCATCATACTCTCGTTGTACTGCCCTAGGTAATGTCGTTCAAAGTCCATCACATCTTGGTAAAAACGTTCTCCCTGCTCCACTGTATAGGCACCCATATTATCTTTAAATTTGTCCAGGAGAGCATGTAGCATATGGAGTTTATGGGACATTCTGCAGTCCATCAATTTAAAACTTTCAAGCATAGTTTCAATGAACTCTTCATAATTGTCGACTCTGTGATTTCCAAAAAAACAATTGAATACTGCTTTCAGACGCTTCCAGGATTATTTTTCATGAGAAATAAGGAATTTTGTGAAATCATCGCTGCTCATTATTTGTTTTATTTGTAGTCCAACGAAAATACCAGTTTTAACTTTAGCTTCAGATAATTTGGGAAAAAATCTCTTTAAATATTCAATAGCTTCAGAATTATGATCTAGAGCTTAGACAAATTGCTTCATTAGCCCTAACTTTATATGTAACGGTAGCATCAATATTTATTTAGGCTCTACTATTGGTTTCACTTTCACATTATATTTTCCAATTTGAAATTAACACAAGCACCGTGAGGCACCCATTTCTTATCTTAATTCCGTATTTTGAGGTTATAATAAGCATCATAGGCTTCGCAATGCTTCAAAATCGTTGCCCAAGCAATTTTTTTGCTTCTTACTTTAATAAATTCACCGCAAATAAAACAGAATTAATCAACATCCTGTTTACACTTTCTTGGTGCCATTTTCTAACCAAGTACGACATAAAAGTCGGTTGTTACAACTCAAATATACTTTTTTTAAATAGTAATAGACTAGTAAACACTCACTACTGCCGTTCAGACATAATTCACAATTTGCAATTAAAATGATCAAAATGCTACCGCCTATTGCTCATAAGAATCAATTAAAATCTTCAAAACGTTGTTATCAACATAAATCAGACAAAAGCAAACTTTAAGAGTTAAAAACGGATATCCGAGTGTTTTTCGATGTTTGGAATCAGAATTCAAGCATTAGAACAGAAACACAAAAAAAAAATTTTTTTTGTCGACTTGTGTAATACAGGGCTGATATTATTATTTATGCTTAGTATATTTATATTTATGTATGTATTGTCTTATTTATGTCTTATATACACCCACATTGTCTCATCTCTGCATCATCCAACGATTCACTGTAAGAATGCCCCAGACAATAAATCCACCGGTATACGTTATCCCCCTTATTCACAGACGTTTTTTATCTAAGGACGAAGTAAAGCTGTGATAACAAGTCTGTTTCTCAGTGCTCACAGCATCACAACGGCCCTATGTCTATGCCTGCAAAGGCTTTTTTTTTTTTTTTGGTTTCGCGGAGAAAGTGCCTTATTACTACCGCCCAGCCTTCGTGGGGGGCGACTGAGCGGTTATGCTGGGGTAACCGTGCCTTACGGCCCGGCGTTGAGCCGCCCGGATTTGATGGTGACCTTCGGGCGACCGCCGGGCCGAGTCCCTAGCCCTATATACAACTTAACCTATGCACGGCCTACCAGCTAAAACTCCGCGGTGGCCCTCTTCGGCGCATTAGGGACGGCTGCGGGCTTCCTCTGACGTTGAAGTGTCTAGTCTGCGACCGCAGCCGCCCCTGCGCGGTGCCGCCTTGCGGCCCGTCTCCTATGGGGGAGGGGGGGGGCTCAGAAGCCCCCGCGCACCGAAGGACGCCCTCGGCGTCTACGGCAGCTCGAAAAATGTGCAAAGGATGCACAGAAATGCACTAGGGCGGACAGCCCCTGCTGCCCGCCGACGACCCCCTTCGTGGCCCCTATTAGTCGCCTCTTACGACAGGCAGGGGATACCGTGGTGGAATTCTCTAAACGCCCCCATTCCACAGGGCGGATGCCTGCAAAGGCTGTCAGCACTGAGAAACAGACTTGTTATCACAGCTTTGGTCCGTCTTTAGATAAAAAAGTCTATGAATACGGAGGTATGTATATAAAGTTCAAATAAATATAACACAGTATTCACTAAAACTATAACTCTGAAAGTTGGTCCGATCCTCAGAATTATTTGACTAATACAAAGCTAATGCACTGAATGATATAAAGTACTGTACTTCGACATTTACCTAGGAACCGACTAACAAGAGTGAAGCTGCAGTCCAGAACGAGTATTTATCCGGTACTAATAAATACTCAATTCACGCAAACTTCTCTGACAAATGGCATAATAAACATCACTGATTAACGTACTATTTTCGACACCATTGTTACAAAACAATCCGACGTAGCTTCATTGTGAAGAACTTCGGTAGATAAAGAAACAGTGGATACAAAAAATCTCTAAACTAATTTATGGCATGCTAATTGTTTGGTGAACATAAATCGTTGTTGAGATTCGTTCGATCAGGGCCGGATTTAGGCTGTGACGATTGGCGGTGGACCCTCAAACTTGCGCTATTAAAATTTATAGAATATCTTGTTCTAAATTCCCCAAAGTGTTAGAGAACAGATGTTCTAAGATAACTTTTATCGAGCGAATAATTTTGTATATTAATGGGTTCTTTACAGAAAATATAGCTAAATTACAAAGTCCATCCTCTGTAATTTATCTAATGATTATAAATTCTGCCCTAATTTTCATAATGTTGGTTTGTTTAATTTGGGATTTATTGAGACCAGATAAAATTTCTTTAAGATACAAGCAAGGAATATGCCTTAATCTTTATCAAATTCATTTAATAACCCATGTATATATTTACATCAGCTATTGATAAGTGAGTGGGCATAACCCCTACATCAAACCTCCCACGAGAAGATTACCAGGATGAATTCCAACCTCATTACTCACAATATAGCCCCCCTCTGATCTCCCGAGTACGTCCTCGCTCTAAATACGTTAATGACAGAAATTTAAAACAATGCGCAGTCGGTTCAATGAAGTTTATTTTTACAATACATTTAACTGAGTCATTCGCCGCTGAAACTTACTTGGCAGGGGTCGGGTTCGATGAATGTGATGACTCGTATAATGGAATTTGTCCGGTTTACGAGGAAAGCGTGATGAATCGGAAATTCTTTTTGACTTTCTACAGTGACCACCGCGTGTTGCCAAAATTAGCTTGCGTATACCCAATAGGCCGTCATTGTGTTGATCCAGGAATTACTATCTCTCATAAATTGATGTCCTAGACTCTCTCCACTTCACCTCAGAGGAAACCTGCATAAGTGCTCTATCGGAATTTTGAGTGTGTGAAGTCTATCAATCCGCGCAAGGCCAGCGTGGTAGACTCAGCCTAATCCTTCTCAATAGTAGACGAGGCCCGTGCTCAGCAGTGGGACAGTATAGAATACAGGGCTGATATATTTATTACATACAAATAAATAATTTCCTCCGTACTCTGCACATTGTTGGAATAAACTGGAGGTACGAGGCAGGCTTTATTCGACACATCAGTATTATACCAGCTAACATTCAGCTATGCAAATATTTACCCCCTTATTCATAGACGTTATTTATCGAAGGAAGGAGTATTACTGTGATAACAAGTCTATTTCTCAGCTTTGTTTATCTGACAACTTGCTGTTTATTCAGCTTTGTTTATCTGACAGCCAACTATATTCAAGTTGTATCTCAATATTAGACAATCACAACGGCCCTATGTTCGCACAGCGAAGGCTGCCATGGCGTCAGCACTGAGAGACAGACTTGTTATCACAGCAATGTTCCGTCCTTTGACAAATAACGTCATTGAATAAAGGAGTTAATGTATAAATTATTATAACATTAATATCCTCCATTTTATAGCTATAAATAAAGCTTTTAAAGCTACGGTGTAAAACAATAGTGATTATTAACATTATCAAACATGTTGAATGTAAAGTTTAACTCGTTAACGACATTCTACGCGTGTTTTGTAGTGTTAATTAGCAATAAACTTTAGTTATTGTGTTAGTTATTTTATCTTCAATCTATTAGGCTGTTTATAATTTGAATAATAGCTTTAGTACACGTATTTTTGAAGCAGTTTTAAATATTTTTTCATGATTACGAAAGCGGGTATCAAATCAGTGGCTAAATGTCCATATAAGCTACCCTTTATGTAAAATTTCTGTAGAATCTAATTATCATCAGAACTTTTTGCAACCGCATTTATACATATTAGTACCTATATGTTGTGTCGGGTTCTCTTTAGGGTTGCCACCCGTACTTTATAATAAAGTATTGTACGTTATTTCGGGTAATTGTACTCTATACTTTATGAGAACAATAAAGTACGCGAAAATACTTTATTTACCATGATATGATTCCTCTAAGGTTGTTCGTAAGAATTTTTGCGTAAAACAGCTGTAATTAATAGTAAAAAAATTGCAGCAAGTATTTGATAAGCCTGATGGTATATTTTTTTTAATTGTATTCATTAAATTCATTTTTATTGTCGATTCCTTCTACGTCAGCATTCACAGAGAAATTTTAAATTTTGTGATGTAGAATATTAAACTACGAGACGAAAAAAAATCGTATATAAATTTGAAATATTAATTTTATTTGTTAAAAGTTCCCAAATATAATATATATTTATAAGCAAAATAATAAAGAAGAAATCATTTGTACTTTATTTTGACACCATGTACTTTTCTTTCTACATTCAATTTACCGATGTACTTTATTTGCTCACAAAAAAAGGTGGCAACCCTAGTTCTCTTCCCGAAAATCTCGGCTTTTGCCACTGCACTAGATGCCAGAATTCAGGAAACTAACTTTAGTATTAGCACAGATATCACAATGAATGTTGTTAAATGTTGCGAATGTAGAACAAGGACATCTTAGCATTATCTCTATTAATGCGTTAATTAATACTGTTAGACATTTATATGGACATAAAATCAGGTATACAACATTCCCTACACTAAGATCCAATGTAACCTAAAACAACGCAAGATTGACTAACTCTTGTGTTGTAAACAATAAATCATAAATCAACCGGGTTCATTTAATGTTGACGAAGAATAATGAAGTGATGGTGAATTGTGTTTTTTTCATAATGGTAACACTCTTGCTGGGTGATTTAGTAGTTTTACTGATGGTAGAATATATTTTATATCCGCCCGGATAGCGAGCACCATAAACCCGTTAAAACCCGCCATGGTGGCCCACGTAAGTGTTCCGCGTTCCGGAATCAGCGTGCATATGTAGATCCAACAGGCCGGCATAATTATGTCGACTGTCGAGGGGTAATCATCTCTCGTCAGTCGACATTCTATTGAATCCCACTACGCTTACCATTAGGTACAGCTGAGTCTCTTTGCCTTGGCCGTAGAAAGCCATGAGGCTAGTTTTTTATGATGGAAGTATTGTAAAATATACACGTATTTTGCTGTCCAGTATTATAACTTGAGATCCAGTAAAATAAATTTTAATATTAGATATAATACTAGTTATAATTTTGTATAATAGCGTGACGGAAATGTTTTATTTAATATCATTTTCAATGTATTATTTAGTATAGATAATATGATTTCTTAACTGACTATTCATACAAATGACTGCCTCGGTGGCGTAGTTGTATTGCACGTCCGGTACAATAGCGCTCTGAGGTCCTGGGTTCGAATCCCGGGTCGGGCAAAGTGATATATGGATTTTTCTGCTCAATATCAGCCCGGAGTCTGGAATTTGTGCCCGATATGGCGATAGGCCCGCCCCCTATCACATCATGGGACGGAACATACTTGGCGAAAAGTGGGTGCCCTAGTTGCGCCTCTGCATACCCCTTCTGGGATAAAATGCGTGATGTTATGTATTATGTATGTTATGCTATTCATACAATAGGTCACGGGTGTTCTGAATAATGACAAATAGACATAAGAATTACCGTCGTGACTGGCTGAAATCACAAACAATAATCATCTCCACTCGATGAACCCATCAAAGAAAGTTAAAAAAATCCAAACCTAATCAATTACCCTTGTTACAGTTGAAAATGAGCGTCACAGAAGCCAGCGAGGAGCCGATACCGGCGGCCCCCGCCACAACCCCAGTGGGGCCAGCAGTGACAACACCAGGGACGCTGCCAGCGCAGGACGGGGGGGCCCTCATCCCCGTGCCACCCACAGCCCCCAGAAAACCACCCAGAAGAGGACCCAAGGTCCAGCAAGAGCGTCCGAAGAGGGCCCTCTTCTGTCTGACGCTCAAGAACCCTTTGAGGAAACTGTGTATTGATATTGTCGAATGGAAGTATCCTTTAAAGAGTCATTACTATCAGTCACATTATGTCCACTACTAAACATAGGTTTCCCCCAAAGATTTCGAGAACAACCTATTATATATCACCACAATGTTTTAGGCTTTTTATATCATGAACGACTTTTTAGCCAGGCAAAGCCGCAACATCTGGTTTAGTATAAGTATTCCTAATTTTTATGCAAGTTAGCTTCTTTAAACTCAAACTAAAAGTTATCTTTGTTCAAATAGCATTTCATTAGCTATTTAAATCTTCGTTTAATATTATAAACTCGATTGGACAACGTGGCAAGAGCTGTTCTTTATTGACTTCTACATTAATACATCGTCTCGCTTACCATTTAATTCACCACTTCATTACAAAATGCACTTCTGGAGAGGTAGGCAGAGGCGCACCTCTAGGAATCACATCCGTTCCATGTTAGGAGGCGACTGGCAAGCCTATGGCCATATCAGCAGCCGCGGATTTGCAGTCCTAGCCGCTCTAGGTCCTAGGCCGTGTGTCGCCCGTTTCTCAGCACCAGCAAAATAATGATTTAGGAAGATTATAATCATAAGGTACGCGAGCCTTTACTATATTAAGATACATGTACTTTGCATTTGAGTTATTTCTTGTAATCATCAGTGTTTTTTGGCGCCATTTTCCACCCTTATAATCTGGCCGCCCTAGGCCCGGGCCTACTGGGCCTTAGGGCAAATGCGCCACTGCATATCAGGCACATATTCTTGACTTTAGGCTCATAGTAAGCAGAACCCATACATCATTTTGCCGAACTCGAGATTCGAACCCTAAAACTCAGAGCAATAGTCATACCATGCTTGAATACAACTAAGCTCACCCGGGATTCTAACCCAGGACCTCAGCGCCGTAGTCGTACTCATACCATGCACGTAATACAACTGTCACCGAATCAGTTGATTACAAAACACGACCCTTTATCGCCCTGCATACGTCACTCACAATGAAGTCCTCAGTCATGAACGGATATAATTTGCTGAAGCCACATTTAACCGTAGACCAGTTATAAATAATTTAGTATAGTTATTATATCGGTGATGTTTGATTGGCGCGGTGCCAGTGACCACGGAATGCTGTAACCAAGTGTGTTGTGATTGATGATTTTGGATTTTAGGTGTTGTTGCTGATATTTAGGGTTTTATCTGGTCATTAACTGACAGATGTATACAGGAATTATTAACTGGATAGCAATAGCTTGATAACGGTGAAAGAAAACATCGTGAGGAAACCTGCACATCTGAGAAGTTCTCTATAGGAATTTCGAAGGTGTGTGAAGTCTACCAATCCGCAATAGGCCAGCGTGGTGGACTAAGGCCTAATCCCTCTCAGTAGTAGAGGAGGCCTGTTCTCAGCAGTGGACAAGTATATAATACAGGGCTGATATTATTATTAATATTAATGGCTTGATGAATAAGTAGCCTAGAATATTACAATGAAACGAGACACGTCTTTTTTATTGCTTTGAATGACGAGACGAGCTTGCCGTTCGTCTGTTGTTAAGCGACACGATCGCCCATAAGTAGAAACACTATCCAACAACTTGAATAATAAAGTATTGTTTGGGGTTCCACTGCTCTCGCCATCTTGAGACATGAGATGTTAAGTCTCATTATGTCCAGTAGTTACTCTGGCTACAATGTCTCCGTGTCGTTTTATTGATAACAATAACTTGATGAATAAGACTGTATGCTCAGAGTATTTTATAGATACATGACACAACTCTTTATTGTTTTATTGGGGTAAGCTTAGATAAACACGTGACTGATGCATTAGTCTCTCAATCAAACATAAAAATTAAAAATCATCTTACGAGACGCCTTTATTGGGATATTCTAAAGGGTAAAAGCCTTTTCGTTTGCTATAACGCGAATGTGAAGAAATAAATTAATCACCAAAGCTTTTACACAAATAACGTCCCATGATGTGATAGGGGGCGAGTCTATCGCCATATCGGATACAAATTCCAGACTCTGATCTGATACTGAGCGTAAACTCAAATATCACTTTTGCCCGACCCGGTATTCGAATCCAGGACCTCAGAGCGCTGCCGTACCGCGCATGCAGTACAACTACGCCACCGAAGCAGTCATGACGATTACTAATATTCTTTAAATTCTATCAGTAGTAAGAAGCTAGATTATCTCAAATGCTCATATTTTTTATGCCAGAATCCGATTATATACTGATAGTGAACGAGACATAGACAATTATCTAATTAAACGTATCGTAATTTAAAACGCGTAAAATATTCATAAGAACCTGTATAATATCGCTCTCACTATAAGTTTATTTTTATAGTCCACACCCGTAACGAGGCTAAAATATAGCGCTATAATAACACGCTTCGTTGTACAGATATGATCTGTTTATTTTTTTACTTGTTTTGTTGGATTTTGTTATGATTAATTTGTACTTGCCGTTACTGCGCGTGCGTGGAAATATAGTCAGTGAAGTAATAATATGTAAGGCATTAATTATCATAATTAGATTTGGTATAGAGACTTTCCTGCCCTCACACCAACACTATAACTCCTGTAAGCCAGGATCAGCAGTGGCACTCCTGACACCGAGCGGTGAAGCTCGGCGAGTCTCAAGGAACATTAATCTGTCTTATGCCTTAACGAGTTTAAAAATTCCTAATATAGTTATGATTTATCGTGATCAATTGTCATATAATATTCAGAGCTCACTGCTTAACATTCTGACATAAAGATCAGCAAACTGACCTGCTAAAAGCAGTCGGCAACGGAAGGAGTTTCTGCGACCCTTTTAAAGCCTTCTGTCCACCTCATTATACAAGGTCATTTTGACATTGCGTTGCTTAATGCAACCTACTTATCTTGAAAATAACACTACAATAAGTTACTCGATCCGTAGATGTATATTAAACGTGAAAGTTTCGAACTTAATAAATACTAATATAATTTTAATTTAACGCGCTCTAATACCACTACAATTACTCTAACAGAATTCACCGCAGCGATGTAACACTTTTAGTTAGAAATAATAACGCCCATTTTTGCACCAAACTACTAAATGATCAGCAGCGACAGTTATTAACAGTTTCTATCAGAAATACTTACGCACACACCATATTTGCAGCAAACCACAAAATTATAAAAAATCAGAAAAGTAAAACCTGGACTTTTTGTAGAAAAAATCGTTATGCATCGATGATTTTTGGCACAATGTTAAACATGTAAAGATGAGTATGCGATTTCATAAACACAATGTCAATAACTTTTTTCATATGTTTTACTTATATGTAGGTATCCAACATCCAACATTTTCACCAACTTTCGCATAATAAGTCCTATAGTAGCCACCGTTTAAAAGAACAGCGAAACAAACAACTCATTGCATTTTAAATTTAGCTCCGATATCAATTCTTGAAACTATGATAACCATTAGCTGTACGGGTAATGGTAAAAAATCTTGATCCGGCGCCAAATTGAACGAATGAATGGAGACACGGTCTGGCCACGTGGCCATGCATATGGTGCGCCGTGGAAATGATGTGTTAATGGGGCTTGGGTGGCATCTGCAGTACATTTTTGGATGGTGACTAGAGCTGTCATATGCGGGTTTAGGTAGTGCATAGCCGTATTGCCTTGATGACGCAGCTGCAATACTAGTGGCGTGCCTACTGTTTTGGGTATGGGTAAGCCAAAGCAACACAAAAAAAATCCCACGATCAGAGGGAATGAACAGTATGTGGTTTCCTTTACAAACGCAATGCAAAAAATATTTCTATCAAGCCACAGTAGGAAATGATTGTGTCTGTATCTTGTTAAAGATAATGTTATTAAACATTGCAAGATATTATCAAAATGTCGAGATGACGAGCTCGACCCACTTTAGAACTTCGTGATTCAAAAGCCTGGTGTTACCGTTTATGGACTCTCATGAGTCATGCTGTCAGGCGCGTCTTCGTCATTCAGTTGAACAAGTCATTTCGATGGTGAAAGCTGCGAACCACGCGCTCTTGACACGGAATGACATGAGTCATTAGACGTGTTGATTGACGTGCCATTTCATTCTCACGAGAAAACAGCTCGTGTTTAGTAAATATCGTATTTTTGTTATCTTTTTCTTGCCTTGTTAGTAGTGGCTTACCATGTTCACGAGTCGAGTGCCAGATTAAATGATTTGTGTTCTTCAGTTCAAAATACACGAGCTGCTTTGAATATAAAACCTTCTTCGATGTTATCAATTATAGTCCATAGTGTTGTCTTTATCGTTATACTGGCTACAATCGCCTTCAAACCGAAACACAAAAATGGAGACTATTACTTCTTATTGAAGTAAACGAACCGGTAGGTACCTACATTTTTCTTTGGTTTCGCGGAGAAAGTGCATAACTACTAACGCCCAGCCTACGCGGGAAGCTACCGGTTATATTGGGACCGTGCCTTGCGCCCCGGCATTGAGCCGCCCGGATTTGGTGTCGACTTTCGGGCGAGCGCCAGGCCGACTCCCTAACCATATATAAAACGTACCGCATACCAACCAAAGTTCCACGGTGGCCCTCTTAGGGACAACAGAGGGCTTCCTTCGACGGAAGTGTCTATGTTGCCGTCCGCAGCCGCTCCTGCGCAGCGCGCTTTGTGCGAGCCACTTCCTATGGCAACACAACGAAGGATGCTCTTGCGAGCCCTACCTTCCACACTGCCATCCATCCCGGAGTTCACCAACCTGATGATCCCGGAGCTCGACACATTTACCTGAGCCACTATGGCGAGTTTTACCTTGTGTACGGTGATCACCCTCCAGCCGTATACAAACCAACCACCAGCATATCTTAATAATTATCACAATACCAATTCTAGCTAAAAATACTGACAGCTCAATCACTATTTGGCATCCACATGCAATGTATCTATTAGACCAATCTGCATCTGTTTTGTGTCATAACATTACTCTCAAGGTTGGCTGCGAACGGACTGATTAGAACCGGAGTACCATTAATGTACCATTTTGGTGCGGCCTTGTTTCTGGATTATTGTGGTGGTAGTAAAGTGCCTGGTGAGGTTGTTTTAGGACTAAATGATGGGAGATTGATGCTAAAGTCGCAACTGACCATGGCCTGTAAGTGTTTAGGATTGCAGAATTCCACTTACATACCGTTTTAGGTATGCTAGATGTTAAGTCTCATAAGTCCAATGAAAGGCTAGTGTTATTTAAACGGAAAATTATAGTGCTTACATTCAGCATAGGGCTATTTCTACTCAGATGAATATTCGACCGAATCGAAGTCATTGTCTCAAAAAAACCTTTGATGTCACTATTTAATGTGATATAAAGTCAGTCAATTATTTTTGTAAAATATTTCAGTGCACGATTTTTCTGACACTTGAATTTGCACTTGCATATTTAAATTTATGAAAAAAACAGTCATCCTACACAAAAATGAGGCGGAATGAGCATTGAACACAAATTATTCATATCTCAGATTAGCTGAACGAATATTGAGCGAATGCAGAAAAATCTTTGGTCCTAGTTATACTGGTGCACTTAACAGAACTTACGAACTTCTTATTCATGTAAAAATTACTTGTGTAAAAAATTTTACCTAAATATTTAACCCTGATGACGAAAAAACTGACTCGTAAATTTGTCTTCTATTCAGTAATGAGATTTTTTCTCCCTATCTGTAAAATCAGTTACGTATATCTGTTATGTTTGAGCAGCTCGTGCTGAAATGTATGCATCCTCCAAGTTGATTGGTAAAGTATGTTTTTGGTATTAAGACAGCTTTTATATACTCTTATATAGCTATCTTATATATCTAAGCGGCGATAGTCTAGTTGGGTGTGGAACGGACTGCCGAGACGAATGTCCGCAGGTTCAAATCCCAAGGGCACACACTTCTGACTTTTCTAAAATCATATGTGTATTCTTTGTGAATTTATCGTTCGCTTTAACGGTGAAGGAAAACATCATGAGGAAACCTGCACATCTGTGAAATTCTCTACAGGAATTTCGAAGGTGTGTGAAGTCTACCAATCCGCACTAGGCCAGCGTGGTGGACTAAGGCCTAATCCCTCTCAGTAGTAGAGGAGGCCCGTGCTCAGCAGTGGGCAAGTATATAATACAGGGCTGATATTATTATTATTATATACTCTGTATAAAATACATTTTTTTTTTATTTCAAAACTTCCACTAAGAACTTTTCAACAATAATACTTCGATACAAAAATGGCCTTAACTCGGACCCCAGACCGTTTGAGTGGATGATCCTGACCACCATCTTCGCAAACTGCATCGCTCTCGCCGTCTACACTCCGTATCCAGCCAGCGATTCTAACTACACCAACTGGGTTCTGGTGAGATTCCATATTTAAATTTTAAAGAGTATTATTTTTTTTGTATTGTTTTGAAAAAATACAGAACAATATTTAAATTAATATCAGAATACTGGCCGTTGCGTTTTATTTCCTTTTTTTTGCAGCGGTTGATTTTTTAAACTAGTGTTTGTGAAATGTGTTTTCTTTTAGACAGTTCATGAACAAAACTATTCCAAAGACAATATGCCAATTTTGAATAAATATAATGATATTTTAAATTATAGACAAATATTGTTATAATCTGGATAAACCTATAATCTAAAACAGAGAGTATCAAATGCTGTGGACATATAAGAACGTGATATGTAGGTCAACGGAAGACAAATCAGCAAGTTATTTATTTCGTATTCTAAGAATCGAAAAAACTAGGCATTTCGAATGTCGCCAATATTATGTCAACAGCTGTCATATTTATATTTCCTGTATGTAAGAAGTAGTATTTTTATCATAGATATGCGTTTTAATTAAATTTACGAGAATTTGAGTGAGACCATCACTGATTTGGTATGCGGGTATAAATCGAGGATTCAGGGCCGGCAAAATTCAGGCCACCGCTGAGGGTTGTTATATGGGTCAACGTCATAATTGGATTGTACTGTATTTTAAGCATATACCAAGACATTTTAAGTATAAAATGTCATGCAAGAATAATAATTATTTTTTTTTCTATGAAGACCGAACATATAAATAATACGCCGGTCTGTGGTCGCTCCCATAAGGTAGCGGTTTCACCTAGTTCAATACGTGGTCTATAAATACGTAGGAATAATCGGCGTAGATTTCAAAATGAAACAATTTTTCAAATTTTTATATTATATTTTTCCCCCGACGCGACGTTTCGAAAACTTTGACTTATAAAACAAAAAAATATATTGTATATTGTAATTTTGACATTTCGGACGACCTACGCCTCAGTCCGCGCCGTGATTATGAAGGCTGAAAAGTCTTCCAAAGGTCTGGAGAAATAATAGTATAAAATGTGCAATAAAATCTGAAAAATTGTTTTATTTCATGTAAAAATAAGAAAACATGATGTCGGATTGACCGTGTAATGTATAGACAAATCAATTGAAAAGTAGGACAAAAAATATTTGAAAAAACTTGATACAAGCTAACGGATTGAATTAAAGATTGGACGGGTAAAATCAGCTTAGGAGACATTAATCTGCACTAATATATTTTATATTAAATACGTTCAATTTTATTTGCAGGAAAAAATTGAGTACGTGTTCCTGGTGATATTCACGGGAGAATGCGTGATGAAGATCATCGCGTACGGGTTCGTGATGCATCCAGGCTCGTACCTCAGGAACGGGTGGAATCTGCTTGACTTCACTATAGTTGTTATTGGGTACGCATACATATCTATATATATAAAAATGAATCCCTATTGCCCTTGGTCACGCCATCACGCGTGAACGGCTGGACCGATTTCACTATTTTTTTGTTGTGTTTGTTATTGCCAGTAGAAGGATCTTATGAAAGAAAAAAATCAAAAAATTACGCGGTAAATTAAAAAATTTAAGAAAAATTTACGAAAATATTAATTTTATATAACTGTCAATTGTTTGAAATAACTGTCAACGATGGACAGAATCCGCGCTGCAAATTCATAGTTAAGACGGGACAACGTCTGTCAGGTCAACTAGTGATCATATTCATATATTTTTATTAGAAAAAGAAAAACGATGTTTCAAGGATTTTTTTTAAATATTATTTTTTATAAAATCTCTCCACAGCATGGTTAGCACAGTACTATCGAGCATATTCAAGGATGCGTTCGATGTGAAGGCGCTGAGGGCGTTCAGGGTGCTGAGGCCACTAAGGCTCGTATCTGGAGTGCCAAGTAAGGACTTTATCACCACATTTATAATACTCATCTTTTCCATAAGCTTTTTGTTGTAATTATATCAAAATTGGTTTTATGTACTATGATTTTGTCTATGAATAAGAAGAATAAATTAGAAACAATTTCTTTCGTTGTCACTTAACATGTATAATTTATCACTTTTATTAAGAGTGGCCATCAGTAATGGTGTCAAGAATCTAATTCTAGGGAAATTGGGTTTAAAAAACCAACATACCGTTAGCTTCGCAACTGTATAGCTTGAATATTTTATTGCACATGGAAAAATGCCTACTAATAACCCTCATGTTGTTCTCCATTAGTATTTTTGGGGATTCCTTTTCTGTATTCCATGATCTGCAAAAGCACATGGAATCGAACCATGGTCCATGACAAATGCGTAACAAAAGAATCAGGAGTTATATACTATACAGATCTCAATATTTCACGTCCTTCCCCAGGTCTCCAAATCGTGCTCAACTCGATCTTAAAAGCCATGGTGCCATTGCTCCACATCGCGCTGCTGGTCATCTTCGTGATCATCATCTACGCCATCATCGGCTTGGAGCTCTTCTCTGGGAAGATGCACAAGAGCTGCTACAATAAGTACACAGGTGTGAGGCATCTTATGTTTTCGATTATTTTGAACAGGCTGGCATAATTGTGCCGACTAGCAAGAGAAAATTATCCCTAGTTTTTTGAAAGTTTATCCATAGGGTTTGAAAACATTTTATATATTCGGACAAACCGGCATAATTATGACGACTGGTGAGGGATAATCATCTCTCGTCAGGAAATAAACATTAAAAAACCGATATCTGCCCACTAGATGAAATCATGGACAGCCCGCACCCATGCGACTTGGACAACGGGTTCAACTGCTCGACCCTCGGCGAAGAGATGGAGTGCCGCGACGGCTGGATTGGGCCTAACTTCGGCATCACCAACTTCGATAACTTCGGCCTATCCATGCTCACTGTGTTCCAGTGTATCACGCTTGAGGGGTGGACTGATGTTATGTATAATGTAAGTTTAATATGGACTATTATCAGTGGTGTAACTATAGGGTGCCATCACGAGCAAAGCACGGGCCCGCAGATTCATAAACCCCATTTTTTTTAAAGTCGTATCCAAAAGAGGCGCATAAAATAGTCTACATAGGTACAGATTATAGTATGTGAGCCCCTGACTACTGGGCCAGCGTAATGGACTAAGGGCTCAATAGTAATAATATATTAATTCACAAACTTTTGTCTTACTCTTGAAATATCTAAAAGAATTCGTGGTCCTTCGAACCAAATAAAATTTATGTCATTCGTTTTTGTTTATTTCATTGCATTAAATTATTTTAGATCCAGGATGCCATGGGGAACAGCTGGGAGTGGATCTACTTCGTCTCGATGGTGATTTTGGGAGCTTTTTTCGTCATGAACCTAATTCTCGGTGTGTTGTCCGGGTAAGTGTTATTTCTATCTATAATTGTATTATAAAAGGGATCTTATGTATGTATACCTACTTAGACGGATACCTTCATATTCCGTAACGGCTGAAAGTATTTACGCTATAATTCGTCTAAGTCCAAACTCTATAGCATTAATATAAAGCTGTTTGTGTTGCAATATATCTCAATATTTTTTCCATGATATTGATCTAATCCCATATTTTTTTTTTAATTAATCCTTCCTTTCCATAGAGAGTTCTCAAAAGAAAGAGAAAAGGCAAAGAACCGGGGGGACTTTCAGAAGCTTCGGGAAAAGCAGCAGTTGGAGGAAGATCTGAAAGGCTACCTGGATTGGATCACGCAGGCTGAGTACTTGGAGCCGCTAGCAGATCAGCACGACACCACAGACCAGAAGAGAGACTATGGGATAGGTGAGGACTACGGTACGGGATGTTTCGTTACCCTGTAATTCCTGTAGTCCCGATATGTATAGTTCCATAATTATTGTAACTCTGTTACTATAACGGATGGTAGATGCAATCGAAATAGATTGTTTATTCGCGGAAAGCGTATTTATTTTTGTTTAAAATAGTCATAAGGCTACAAGTATTTAATGAATTTAGAGTTTAATTTACAACTTGTAGAAATTAGTAAGTATATTATGGCGTGTCCAATGAAGTAAAGGACCCATTTAAAATGATGCTTTGTCTACATACTAAATACAAAAGAAATGGTCCTTCTTGCTTCTTTGATTTTCTATGCTCTCTTAGCAATACATAGGTTCTGAAGAAGGGTCCTAGGTTCGAATCTCAGATAGAATAGTAATGTGAGATTTCCTGTCATAATTCACCCGCCATAACATCTTATAGAGAAGGTTAACGTATGAAGCCGCTTGTAAAACGAAACCACGTCCTTCTTGCAACATAGTTTATAGTGTTAAGCGCCGAATCCCCATTTTAGGTGGAAGAATAATACTTATTATAAAGAATGTTGATTAATTATGTTTCTTATTTGTAGAATTCGCAGGTATCGCTAGCCAAACACAGAACGAACATGATTCCACGGACCATTTAGGTATAGAAAATCCGGAACCACAGAAAGTGTCAATTGGCATTGCGTGGAGGAAGGATTTTGATAAAGTAAGTTATATTAACAAATTATTATGTGTTCTTGTTGAGAATATAAATGAAGAGTTTGCATTAACAGCGTTAGTTTTATGAATCAAAATCATTTATTACAAAAAAAATAGCTATTATATGATCAATTTTTTACTTACATACATAGTATCACGCCTCTATTCGATAGGGGTGGGCAAAGACTATAGATGGCCACTTTGCAGGACAATGTACGTAGTACAATTTTTTTACAACTAATATTCAAGAAACAACGCCACGTAGGCACCAAAATACTGCCAACAGTTAAATCCACGCATTATCATACTGTTCATAGAGTAATACCTGTTAATAAGAAGACTACAAACTCTAAACTAGTCTAATATAAAAGGTTAAAAAGAATCTTTCCTCAGGTAAACCGTCGTATGAAACGGGCGTGTCGGCGCGCGGTGAAGTCTCAGACATTTTACTGGCTGATCATAGTGCTCGTGTTTCTCAACACTGTGGTCTTGGCCAGTGAACATTATCAGTAAGTAGCTTTATTATGTAGGTAATGTTTCCCAGTAAAAAAAATTTTTACCTTTTACCTCAATAAAATAAAATCTTGTTACATTAGGTTTATGATAACCTGGTATATATATTTTTAATGCAACTAAATATCGAGTCAAGCACGCATAGCTGGTGGTAAGCAATATATTCATTCACTCATCTCAGCCACAGGAAGTCCACTGCTGAACATAGGCCTCCCCCAAAGATCTCCACGTCGACCTAAGCAATACCACCTATAAACCATACAGAACTTTTAATAACCAAGCACTGCGTAACATTCGCGTGAGACATAAGATTTTAGTTTAACAGTACTCATTAATTATGCTACGTACTATGATGTCATTCAAACCCCTATTCTGCCAAATCTGAAAGTCTACAACTATGATAAACTATAAGCACTAAAGGCAAAAAAATCCGTATTGAAGTAGTTTTAGGAATCATTTTTTTCTTCTAGGCAACCACATTGGCTGGACCATTTCCAAGAGTACGGGAATGCGTTTTTCGTCGCGCTCTTCACGCTGGAGATGTTAGTCAAAATGTATAGTTTAGGGTTACAAGTGAGTTACTATATTTCATTTTTTAAGTTAAATTGACACACCACTAACCGGTAACTTTAATTGATTTATAATAATGTGACGTTTGCTTATATCAGCAACGGCAACAATTCTTCCATGGCTTAAAAAGAAATTAATAACAAATCACTTAAACTTTTTTGTACAATGCAAATTTATTTTTTATCTAATCATATTACAGATATTATACAGTATTTAGCTACGAAACTAAGTTTTGCAAACATCTTTAATATTCCAAATGAAAACTAACAAACATATCTTCACGTTTCAGGGTTACTTCGTGTCGTTATTTAACCGCTTCGATTGCTTCGTGGTGGTGGGTTCCATCAGTGAGATGGTGCTCACCAAGACTGAGGTGATGCCGCCGCTGGGCATCTCCGTGCTGCGTTGCGTCAGGCTGCTCAGGGTTTTCAAGGTCACCAAGTAAGTGCAGAAATTAAAATTACTATTATATATTTAAGATTTAGTAGTGTTATCAACCTTATCGAGAATTGTAGGGCTTCTCGTATGCGCCGATGAAGGCCACCTCGGGTTTTGGTTGGTTGAATGCTCGCTCGGATGAAGCAATACTCCCGATTATCGACTTTGGGCCGTAAGACAGCTGTAGCCGTTCCACTCACCCCCTAAGTGGCGGTAGCGATAACGCGTTTTCTCTCCGCAAAAAAAATAAATAAAAATTCCTTATAGAAAATTGTAAAGGTAAACGTTGCGTATAACAAGCTCAGAGATATTATCAAAAGCTATACAGATGCCCTTCTTTTCCGATTTATCAATCCCAAAATTTGTCCTTATACTACATCATTAAGATATTGAGGATTTCGTAGAAGTTCCTAGTTCATCGCCATATAAATCATTCCCATCGACCTGATTGCTTTACTATAGAGAATGATAAGACACCATTCCCAATTCCAGGTACTGGCGCTCCCTCTCCAACCTGGTAGCGTCATTGCTAAACTCGATCCAGTCCATCGCCTCCCTGCTGCTGCTGCTGTTCCTGTTCATCATGATCTTCGCGCTGCTCGGCATGCAGGTGTTCGGCGGGAAGTTCAACTACGATCCTGTCGAGGAGAAGGATAGACACAACTTCGATTGCTTCTGGCAGGCGCTGTTGACTGTCTTTCAGGTAATATAGTTTTGGCTTTTGTGGGTGATTTATTTATAGGTGCGTAGGAATAGATATTACAGAGATTTGTCAAATTATTGGCGAAAAAATATATATTTGCGCTGAAGGCCCGTTGAATGAATGTAGGTGAATGATGATTTTCTTAAATACCAATGAAATTGTTAGTCTCACAGCTAAATCCTTCAAAGCAATACCTTTGATGTAATAAAATTTGTAATTGACTACAAATATTGAGATGTTTGATTTATTTTCGATTTATTGGGGCAGAAATATATATACTCTATGAAAAGTTGATCTACATTTACTGCTAACTTCTTCGCTTATAGCATCATTAGTTTATTAATGTAAATGAAATATTTAATAGTAGTATATACGCATTCTTCGCAGATCCTGACCGGCGAAGACTGGAACGCGGTTATGTACGAAGGCATCAAGGCGTACGGCGGCGTCGGCTCCGTCGGCATCCTCGCGTGCATATACTTCATCATCCTCTTCATTTGCGGCAACTGTATCCTTTTTAATGATTCAATCTAATTTTAAGGCAATCATGAGCTCCTCAATAGATGCAACTTCATTTTGTAACAATATGAAATTAGGATTCCTATTCTCGTAATGCCTTATATTTAATTATAACAGTACCTGCTATTTGCTATATTATTAATTATTAGCATATCTTAATATGCATCAATATACATTTAAGGTATTTAAAAATAATAGCAACTAGAATTTAAATTAAACTATAACAAATCTAAGACTGATAAGACCTTAACCTAAAGCCGTCCAGATATCCTGTTGAACGTGTTCTTGGCTATCGCTGTAGACAACCTCGCTGATGCGGAGTCGCTCACCAACATAGAAAAGGAAGAAGGGGTAATGATTTAAAACATCTAGAATATATATTGTATATTCTCCCGTGGTGAACGAGAGGGCAGTAAGTCAGGAAAGGTGGTACTGATCTATTACATGGTTAAATAGATTGTATTATCGTATGCTGTTTATGAAACAAGAAAATGCCATTCTAATTTTACCAGTGGTATCTTGTATACATTATCGTTAAAAACGTTATGAAACTACAATTAAAAGTTTTTTAAATAGTTATTAATAATGGTGTTTAGGCCCCTGAGGATAAAGAAGGTGGCAGTGTGGTGGCAATGGAAGGTGGGCACGCTGACACGGATGATGAGTATATACATGATGACGATGCTTACACTACGGACAAGTGAGTATCTAATTTATTTATGATACCATTAACGCGATGATGACAAATTAGTTTTCCCTGAGACTCGCTGAGCTTCACTGCGCGGTGTCGTTAAATACGTGCAACTGCTGATCATGGTTTACAGGAGTTGTAGTGGTGGGTGTGAGGACGGGAAAATCTCTAAGAAAGTCTGTAACGCGATGATGACACTCCATAAACATTACTTAGTTACAAATAAGTACTATCAATCTAACACGAAATCTTTTATAGAATTTAATAACACTACGATTCTAAAGGGAAACGTTCAAGACTACGTGAAAAAATATACAGTCGAATTGAGAACCTCTTTCTTTTTTGAAGTCGGCCATAATCACTTAATCATGACAACAAAACATACCTCTTGCCAATAGGAAATGAAAAAAAATTATATGATACCTCAATATGTTTAAAATTATAGTCTGCTATATCTCATTTCCAGCTCTGAAAGAGAATATGAGGAAACAGGGTCGGAGGGCGAGCAAGCAGAAGAGTTAGAGGGTGATATAGAAGAGGGCATCGATGATGAGAACGACTCCGTCGAAAGGGTCGAAGAGGAACAAGAGAGGGGAGAGGACACAGAGATGATCGAAGGTCATCAGAGGAACCATATAGGTATTACGTCCAATCTAATCGTATATTATTATTTTCATAATATTTTGATTTTAAAAGTATAAGTAAAAATGATGGTAAAAATAAAAAGGTATTTATTAAGGTATAATAAATATAGTCAAAATAGGTTTAATGACAAATAATTAGTTGGAGAAAGTATTGGAAGTCAGTAAGGATAAAGAAAGTAAAGCTAACCAAAAAAATCAGTGAACACAGAGTTCGATGAAGAGCCTCGTCTGAAACGCAAACCAACAACGTCGTCCGCCAGACCGCGGCGGCTCTCCGAGGTCGATATACACGACTCTAAGAAACCGATACCCGATGCCACCTCATTCTTCATATTTAGCAAAGAGAACAGGTTAGGAGACGAAACCAACCCGCGAATCAACAAAAGCTTCTTCAATTAACTAGATGTTCTTTTTAAATCTTATTTATTTTAACTTTGCCTTTGGTAGGTTTAATAAACACGCTATCAAAATATTATTTTATATTCGCATCTTTCTTATTATTATTTTATGTATTTATAAGTTCACACTTTAGCTAATTTCACTTTGTGTTTGTGTTATCACTGAAAAATCTCTTATAGGTACTGTTTCAGGTTTTACGGCATGGATATAGTATAGATTAGGGTGATCTAGGCTAGAATCTAGTGTAGACTTAAATCTACCGTCTCTTTCTATCTCACAAAGATGGCGGACAGTGTGAGGAGGAGGGCACTCTGGTAACCGCGAGGCCGCGGCGGATCTCAGAACTGAATATGACAAACCAAACCCCGCCAATACCGAACGCTAGTAGCTTCTTCATATTTTCACCGACTAACAGGTGATTGGACAGTTAACTGGTCGGTACCCGTGTCTCATTGTACGAATTGGCGATGTTTTGTCCGACTCCCGACCGATTGGCATCATCATATCATTCATACCCATTTGTCCTCGTCTGAATTTGCACGAGTGTGTAAAAACGAAATTGTTTAGCAATGAGAATATTGGGTACCATGAGATTACTGTGTTTCCCATTTTAGAAGTTAGGTATGTTTGTCTAGTTCGGCCGCATGGTGATCTCGATAGTCTAGATAGAGTCTAGAATTAGTTCTCTTACAGAAACTATTAGAGTACACTGTGATACTTTCTATACTATTGCATGGTTGCATGACTTTCTTGATATTTATGTAAAACAAATGCATGATATGTGTGCTTATGTTTTCGTTTCCAGCTTCTATATGTGTAATAATTGTATATATATTATGTTGTAATACTCGTTCAATATTGGCGTATATCGATTAATAAACAACACCATATAACCAAAAATAACCTTAAACTATTGTGGAAATTAGATTCATCAGTGGTCATTTTACCAAGACCTATTAATTTTTGAAGTAGGTACTGGCAATACACGCATACCTACACCCCAAACTATACAAAACATTTTAAGGCCTAAGCATTGTTCATGTTGTCATAATCAAGTAAAGTTTTCGTGAAGTCATCGTTGTTTATTAAATGTTCTATTATTTTTCAGCAATCCTTTTCGCCGCACGCCTGCCCCCGTATTGTAAACCTTATTGCATTTGATTAAAGGTCCATATTTACTTCGTTACAATCTGCATCAACAATTATGACAACTTGAGCATTCTCATCAGCAAACTCCGTGTATTTCCAGCCTCAGAAATATCGCTTACGAAAATAAGTTTTAGCCTTTTCTGTGTTGTTTCTTAAACGACATTAAAGTCTATATCCTGTGCAAATTCAATATCTTCATTGTTATTAATGCTGGTTACTACGCCAGGTTTCGCGTGTTCTGCTACAAGATGTCCTCGTCTTCCACGTTTGGGAACATTATCCTGGTTTGCATCATGCTGTCCTCGGCCATGCTGGCCGCAGAGGATCCGCTTGATGCCACCCAGAAAGGGTTTAGGAATTGGGTGAGTACATACTAAATTGTTGTGAAAGAAGTAACTGTCTCGGAATTGTGTATTTTGTTAGAAATACCTTAAATAATATGAGGTCGTATCGCATTCTTAATTTACTAATATCATATCAGGACTCCAAACTTCGAGATTGTGGATCGACTCCCAGTTCGGACGACGTAATTATTCAGAATTGATTGAGGTCAAATTGGATTTTTTATTAGGACGTACGCAATATATCGATTGCAGAATACTGTCACGTGGGCTGATATAAAAAATACACCTGTGTTAGGATTTACTGTCCAGTATACATATATTCTACCAACACCTTACGTTCTGTTTCAGTTGCTAAGTCAATTCGACATGTTCTTCACGGGCATCTTCACGCTGGAGCTGTTCCTGAAGCTGGTCACGTACGGGCTGATCCTCCACCAGGGCGCCTTCCTCCGCTCCGCGTTCAACGTGCTCGACATGCTTGTCGTCTGCGTCTCGCTCGTCTCCATGAGTTTCAAGTATGTTTTCTTGTTTTATGCCTCTTAATTGCTTTATGAGGAGATCCGTAGAAGAACGAAAATCACCGACATAGCCCATCGGATTAGCATGCTAAAGTGGCAGTGGGCAGGGTACATAGCTTGCAAACTGATGGCCGATAGGGCAAGAAGGTACTAGAGTGGAGGCCACAAACTGGCAAGCGCAACGTCGAACGTCCACACGAGGTAGACAGATGACCTCATAAAAGTCGCAGGAGGTCGCTGGATGCGGGCCGCTACCAATAGCGCAATCTGTAAATATTTGGGGGAGGCCCATGTTCAGCAGTGGACATCCTGCGGCTGATGATGATGATGATGATGATGAATTGCTTTATGAATAATTTATAAGGAGAGTCATACCCAGCAAAATGTTATACTATGCACTGACTAAGTATATTGCCTTTAAGATTTCTATAATTTATAGGCCTCAGGTCCTGAGTGGATTATCAGCCACAAAAATCGATCTCATTACAATATGTATTTGTAATCCTACAATATTTATTTTAGATCTAGGTTTTATGGACTTAATTCGCTCAAAGTTTTTAATATATCCATTACAAGACTATTACTACAAGGCTGTCAATTTGCTGTTGCTTCAGCTGTTATAACAACTGAGACTTTTACAGTATGGTGGTGTATCTCGGCGACAAGTAGACAGCCTTCGCACGATGTCTTAATGTCGAGTCTCAACATATAATATGTAACTCTTATTTATTTCATTATCTGCATAGGTAGCGTTTACAAATAACCTTCAAATCATTCTTCCAGGTCTGGTAGTATATCTGTGGTGAAGATTTTGCGAGTGTTCAGGGTGCTGAGGCCTCTTAGGGCCATTAATAGGGCCAAGGGCCTTAAGGTCAGTACTTCCGTTCATTCCTTTATAGATATATTCACGACTAATTATTTGCAAAACTGTTCATATTTACCTTTTAAATAAATTGAAATTATCATTGTAAATTTAAGATTTAACTTTAAGGATATTTTGTAATGTCAGAATGTTCAAGGCAAGACAACCAATTGATAATATGCGTGGACACGTTAAATCTGAAATATATGAAGCTACTAAAATAGAAGCTATAACATTAAGCTTCTCAAATGCGAGTCATTCACATCATAATCTGAATGAAGCTATTTTAAAATTAGCCAACTTCGAAGCCCTATATTTGCCAGACCATATCCACAAGTCTACCGACCAATGCTAGTTTTTCAATTGGGGGCCTATATCCAGTAGTAAAATACATCTGAAATAATGAAACTCCTATAGGAGAGATAAAGCAACAAGACTCCAAAATTTTAAAGTTCCAACTAGTCTAAGGGATTGAGAAAGTGAAATATGCAAAGTTGATGTCTCAACTGCGTTTACAAAAACAATGGTCAAAAATCTTACCTATGGGAGTTTCGTGGAACTGAATTACAAACACTTATAGTATTTTCCCGTGATTATAGCACGTTGTTCAGTGCGTGATCGTTGCGATAAAAACGATCGGCAACATATTATTGGTCACGTCGTTGCTACAATTCATGTTCGCTGTAATGGGAGTGCAAATGTTCAAGGTAGGGGGCACACACCC
This sequence comes from Manduca sexta, assembly GCF_014839805.1. Classification (NCBI taxonomy): domain Eukaryota; kingdom Metazoa; phylum Arthropoda; class Insecta; order Lepidoptera; family Sphingidae; genus Manduca; species Manduca sexta. The sequence continues at coordinate 9,037,851 of NC_051117.1, read as the reverse complement.
CACCCCACGGTCTTCACTCACAACCACACGACACCTTTGGGTACCCACACCACTCATTTCCCATTTCTACACGCGTTTTCTGCTTCTTTTTTTATCTTTTTCTGCTTTGTGCTAATTTGTTAGCTTCCGGTATGTGGAATATTGGGAAGCTGGTTTTTCTATTTTAATTGAAGATGTTCAGCTCACTTTTCCACTATACAAATACGTTTCTATGCTATAGGACGCAGCAGAGTAATTTCTTTTGCTTCGCTTTCTTTTTAATTTTTTTGGACTATTACATTTGGAAATATCTTTGATCTATATCGACATTTTGACAATACTTTTATACAACTATGTGAATTATTTGAACAATAAAAACATAAACTCGTGGATCGTGTCTCAATTATACAACAATAATTATGGAAAAAATAAGAACAAATACCAACACACAATTTATAAAATTTGTAGAATTTAATTTGTTTATGGCATGCAGACCTGTTATATAGAATCATACATTGATAGATAGTATCCATTAGCCGCATGCGAAAACCCAAAGGTGTAGCCTTCAAACCCGATAGACTAATACATAGAACGCATCCCCTACCTTGGCGTTTACTTCTAACAATTTACCCCTTGTTTTGAATTACCCCATTGTGATTTACCAGTTGTAAATTACCCCAATGTGATTAAAAATGATCTGCTTGTCCCTTATGTCCTGGCGGTGCGTGATACCGGACGAATGGATATGTCCTTACCCCTTTTGGTAACGTATTACCCCTACTAACGAGTAGTATGTGGTGAAATGTGTGATAGTAGCCATTAAGACTATAGGAAATATAATGCTCGTAACGTATTTACTTCAATTTATGTTCGCTGTCGTCGGCGTACAGTTGTTCAAGGTGATTGTTTAATATATTGGGGTAGAATGGGACTTTTAGCGTGAATACGTGTAATTTGAAAACAAAGCCAATAAAGCATTACTGTTTTATATTAGTTGTTATTTCTTGTAGAGTTAAGATTAAATATAATTTTGTAGTACAAACATTATGTTTGTGTGTTCGTTTACCCCAAATTTAATTAATGTCTATTAATAAACTAATGGAGTATTATACAAGGAATTATACCTAACGGGTACCTTTTGTAAAATTATAAATTAATATAAATATAATGAACAAGACGTATTCACGGTAAAAAGCTCACAGAATAAAAGTATTTATTGTTATTTGTCGCTTCATGTAACCTACTAACAATAATGGCAATGCTATAAATAATGCAATTAATTAAACAAAACGAGTATTCAGTGACCGTTGGTAGAATGTTGTATCACGCGCACAATTGTTTAGAATGTAGCTAAAGGCAACCACCTATGATACCAATAAACCAACTGATCACAAATACAAAAACATATGTAAATTGAATATGTATATATAAATAAATCAGAAAACTATGAATACAAACATTTCACGTTAGTAAAATAACGAATAAATTAGAAGAGTAGAATAAACGAAGTTTGCACGTTATTTATCATAAATGCCCTCCATTTTAAATCGTAGTCCGTAAAATGTCGGGAATGTATGAGTTATTTTTACTGTAGGTAATACATATATAATTTAAATTATTTTTGTGGTAATATTTTTGATCTTGAAAACAAGAATAATTTAAATATTTGGAGATATTTGCATGATCTATATTAACAAAATCATATTTTATTGCATGGGTAATGTAGTGTAGCCAGCTTTGAATGTTCCGAAACTGTTATTCCCCAACCATTTAATTGATTAATTATTGCATACTTAATCACTGTTTTGTTACTCACCTCACATGTTTAGAGGGTTGGAGACTAAGCTTTGATTTAATATGTACTGATTATTTTTTATTGGTAAAAATTACTCTATAAATATACTTTTTACTTATCATTTATTGCAGAATAAAAATTTGCTTATTTTGAACATGTGTTGATAGGATTCATTTTGTTTTTATTTCTGAAGTAATCAAAATGAATTAAGGCTCAGTCAAAATTATATCAGCAACTGTTTGCTACAAATCAATGAAAGTATAAAAATAAATATATAAACAATAGAATGACGAAATAATGATTTATGTAATTCCAAAATATTTTTAGATTTTTATCAACACATTAAAAAGTTAAAAAAAATATTTTACAATGACTGCAGTAATGAATGTTGTTGCATGACTAATCGTTCGATATATTCGTTGACTATGACTAACCAAAGAGACTTTGTTTCAGGGTAAATTTTTTAGGTGTAACGATATATCTAAGATGACAGAGGATGAGTGCCAGTGAGTATAAAAAATATTTTCTTGCTATATTATCACAATATATTAATTTACTTCATAGGACATTTTAAAAAAGAGTAAAAGTGAGACCAAAAAGTTTGCACCCCAGAGCAGTTTACGTATACTCCTGTATTCTGGTTTACCCCATTTATTTCTATAAGTTGTTTTACCCCGGGGTATTTTAATCATGTTATGGTAATCAAAAAAACTCATGGTTTGTTTATTTTCTCATTTATGTGTTAGTGTCATATATTCTTTTATTTAGAAAACACATATTAACATAATTAATTATGCTAATATTGACATCCCAAATATACTTAAGTGAACCAAAATAATTTATATTTTGTAAATTACGTCATATTTTTTTATTTTTTTGATAAAAATTTCTAGACCCACGTATTTACTCAAAAATATGAACAGATTATTTGTATAGATATTAGAGACTGTTTACCATTTTTTTATGATTTCCAGGGGGACGTATTTAGTGTTCGAGAATCGTAATTATGTAGTGAGAGATCGGGAGTGGAAACGCAACGATTTCCATTTCGACAACGTCATGAAAGGAATGCTCACTCTGTTCACTGTTTCCACTTTCGAGGGGTGGCCGGGGTGAGTAAACGACGCAAGGCTTTTTAATTATTTTACGAAAAATTATAGAATCCTTTTATGAGGTTTGATTCCAATAATATGTAGGTATAGAAAAAATTGCAGAGGAAAAGGTATTTCGGCTCGTCACAACAATGTTTACATAATATAAGTTGTAACTCCAGATATTATTTGCATATCATGCAACCTAATGTTGCGCTCATTTTGCCAAAGTTGTGATTAGTAGTCGAAAATGGTCAGAAAGGCGGATTAACCAACTTAAAAAAGAATAGCTTGCATCTAACGCTATTGAAAATGACTCCAAGATTTTCTCTCCGCAAAATTTTTGTAACACGAACTCACATAGCTAATGGAGGCCTTAAAGGTAGTTGAACGGGGCTACACCACGCTGGCCTCATGTTTCAGCGGACCTTATGCTTGCAAAGGGAAGAATAAACATCCCTCTTCCGTCAATCGGTAAAAAGGTCTCTCAAAAATCTGTCGTCCAACCTCGCATATACTTAAGGCTCCAAATATTTATAGCAGCACCTAATTCTGTATCAAAAAGGTTTATCTGTTTGTCTGTTTCAGGTTGCTGTACGTGTCTATAGACTCAAACGCAGAGGATCGTGGTCCCATTACTAACTTCCGTCCAATTGTAGCAGCTTACTATATTATTTATATTATTATAATTGCCTTCTTTATGGTAAGCATTTTTACTCCTGCCACTGCGAAATAGGTGTGTAGTGTATTTCAAATTGATCCAGGAAGTACAAACTTTAATATATTTAAAAGTGTGATGCGATTACCTCGTTGGCTTTTTTAAAATTTTAGCTGTTGGTGGTCCGATCTTCGCAGAATGAGCTCACAAAGGAGCTCAAAAAGTTATATAATTGTAAAATGTAGGTAGATATTGTAACTTTGACTTTGCGGATGAACAACACCTCAGTCCCCCCCGTGACCATGAAGGCTGCAAAGTCTTCGAAACGTCGGGAGAAAAATAAAAAACAAAAAACCGCGATAGAATCCGGAAAATTAGTTTAATTTCAATGTCTAACATTCGCATAAACATAAGAAATCATTAGAAAAATCACACTTAATGGCGATCGGTTCTTTCTGGAATATGTTTGGAAAAGTGGATGCTCTTAATCTCTGTTCAACTATACATGTAAAGGCCTCTTAAGTATCTCTGAATTGTACTCATAAACATATTTTGTCTGGTCGTTGTCTTTCTGGTCTCCAAGATACAGGCTTTGCTTAGTTTAGGGCCCCTGTTTAATAAAGTTTTAAAATTTCTGTAAAACTATAATCAATTTTATGCATATATGTGAAAAAAATGTTTCCGTTTAATGTTATGCCAAATAAACTTTATTATTATTTGTTAATAATTTATATTTGTAGGTAAATATATTCGTCGGTTTCGTCATAGTGACATTCCAAAATGAGGGTGAGCAGGAATACAAGAATTGTGAACTAGATAAGAACCAGAGGAATTGTATTGAATTCGCGCTCAAAGCAAAGCCTATCAGAAGGTAAGCGTTAGTACACGGTGAAGTGATAAATAAGATAAATTTTATAATACTAGAGCTTTCTTTATAAGCGTTTTGTGTAATTCAAGAATTCTTCATTTTATAGCAAAAAAAGAGATTTTGTAAGCTTATAAAAGATAAATAAATAATAATTTCTGTTCTAACGGAAATTAGCCAAAAATCGACTTAGCGTAGTGTTAATTGCAGATGTCGAAATATTCATAGGACTATGCAGTTACAGTCCTGGGCAGTGAATTATATATATCTAATATATATGTACACTCTTTACTGCTTTCTTTACTTTACTGGTGTTAAGTCTTTCATATGTGAAGGTACGGCTGAGAAGGTACCACCGCAAAGACTTTTTCTGCCGCCAAGTAGCAGTGAATAGTCACTCTTGTGGTTCGGTTTGAAGGACATTGTGGCTAATGTAACTACTGGACATATTAAGACTTAAGATCTCATGTCTCAGGATGGCGAGCGCAGTGGAACACCAAACAGTACTTTGTAATTCAAGGTGTTGGATGATGTGTTACTGTTTATGGGCGGTCGTATCGCTTACCATCAAGAGAACGGCAAGCTCGTCTTGTCATTCAAAGCAATAAAAAAAACTCGCCAAAGAATATCCCGTTGACTATCAAAACAGATATCGTCTTCGTATCATCTCTATCATATACGTGACATGTGATATTGCCGATTTTAATTAACTTCCCAAAAATATAGGTGCCAATCAAAATAAATGATTTGTAAGCAAAAAGCAGCGTAGGCAGGCCTCCCACGAGATGGACCGACAACCTGGTGAGGGTCGCCGGAGTCCGATGGATGAGGGCGGCCCAGAACCGGTCCCTGTGGCGCTCAATGGGGGAGGCCTATGTCCAGTAGAGGACGATACCCAGCTGAAATGAAAAAATGAAAAAAAAGTATCAAAAATTATTTTTCTGATTTGTCAATTGTCTAAAAGCTATTGTACTCGTTTATGGAAAACGATAAGAGAATGAAATTAAATTTGTTATTACAGGTACATCCCAAAACACCGAATCCAGTACAAAGTGTGGTGGTTCGTGACGTCACAGCCGTTTGAGTACGCGATCTTCGTGCTGATCATGATCAACACGATCACGCTGGCGATGAAGTACCACAACCAGTCGCCGGAGTACAGCAAGGCGTTGGACATGCTGAATATGCTGTTCACTGCTGTGTTCGCGTTGGAGTTCATATTTAAGCTCGCGGCGTTTAGGTTCAAGGTTGGTGGACTTCCATTTGTTTATTTCTGCTGCACTGTAACGACGATCCAACACTGAAAAGGGCATTTTTTTACTCTCTTACCTATACAACTATCGAAGCTTCCATTCGAATAGAACGTCCGTAATTGCAAAAAGGCGGATTTGCCCCTAAAGACGGCGTAAGGCCCCCTCACCTTAAACCGATATTTATTCCGTACTCTCTTCATTTATTTAGCTTGATAAACGATCTAAAGTATTTGTATCCCGGTTAGTTTGTTAATCCATATCATCATATTAAATGTTTAGAACTACTTCGGCGACGCTTGGAACACCTTCGACTTCATAATAGTGCTCGGAAGCATCATCGACATCGTCGTGTCTCAAGTAAACGAACTCAAGAACCAGGTAATACAACACAAAGTCTTTATGTTGTGAGTAAAATATTTTAATGGCTAATGAAGAAAATAAAAGTATACTATATTGTAGAAGTGATGCGATTTGATATCCGAATATCAATAGAACTACGACGGCTCTAAAATTTATAATGTTTTAACTATTCACCGGTTTGCTACTCAAGTATATATTTGAGAGTCAGAGGCAAAACGGCGATTAAGTTTTTTACAATTTTATTATATTAATAAAGTCCTGAGTTCATTACAAAATATAAAAAAATGGTATTTAATTTTTATAAACGGTCATTAAAATATTTTACGCGTAAAGACTTTACATTTACGATACACTGGTCACCTATCACGCTGTATTGATTTTGAATTGGCAACACTGCTTACTATTCTTTGTATTGCCAGACACGAAATATTATTTCCTACCTAGCGTGGGTGTAAATCACAAAAATCAAAAACAAGTACAAAATTTGGAAAATCATTTAATTTAATTAAAAGATACAATTTTTTAAGTCTATAATTTTTTTCTCGATTGTGTAATTTAAAATTGATAATTTTGAACTTAATTATACCCACTAAAATATAAACTACTTAGCTTAGTATTTACATTCTAATGTTGCTAATTCAAAAAATAAATAATGTACTAGTTACTGTCCCGAGCATGGACATCGATGTTGTAATAACAGCATAACGCTAAGCAATTCACAATGTTACCGACAGTTGACTCAAATTGAAGCTGGTGTTCATTTCAGGGTAGTGGAATGCCAAGAGCGCACGTGGTTAAGGTAAGTTATGCTTCCACGCAGTTATATGTATTTGTAAATGATGTTTTGTTGAATAAATAAAATTTTAATTTTAATTTTTGAAGGAAGATAGCTTGGTCACAAAAGAATAGTATGTTTGGAGAAAATTCAAATTAACTTGTAAATCTGTCACATGGGTACAGTGTTACCAAATGTTGAAAATTCTACTAAATTAAAATAATAAATAATAAAATTCTACTAATTTTTTTTACCTTACTAAAAATACAAAACGTCATTAACAACTTAGAATGTACTTAGTATTAAGGTGCAAAATCGTACGTACAACGAATTGAAATCAATACAAAATTACCACCTCATCCAAATAGATGCACTAACTTTGCATACGGAAGGCTTTAGATGTTGTATCAAATGTGGGTATGGATGGACGTGGGACAGCTTTTGGTGTACAATGGGACAGTAACGTTGCCAAATAGTCGAACAAAGCACAAGGACGCACTTGCACAAGGTGTACATACTAGTTAATAAGTTTCTGAATTAGGTACCTACTTTAGAAAAATGTAAATTTGAAATGAGGAAGAAATTAGGAATAAATAGATTTAAGTATTAAACTAGTAATACGCTATATTCCAGATTTTATTGTTGTTTTTTATATTATTTTCTCCCGACGTTTCGAAGACTTTGCAGCCTTCATGGTCACGGGGAGACTGAGGTGTTGGTTGTCCGAAAATATAAAAAAAGGCGATAAAATCTCGTAAAATAGTTTTATTACAATGTCTAACATTCGCGTAAACATAAATATTTCTACAAAAAAGACGTATAATTTCTTGGTTTTTTGTTTTAAGGGAGTTTGTTAGTGTAATGGAATTTTTTTTTATTATAAGTTAATCGACCCACATTATTTTTATACAAATATAAAATTCATATAATTATGCTAGTTTTAAGAAACATTATTTAAATGATTCACGTACTTTATTATAAGTAACACAGGTACGCTATAAACATTTTCGTACATCATCTAAGAGTAGGCTTCATGCAGATGGTAATACTTCCTTACAGTAAATCTCAAGTACTGACGTAGTATTGGAGTTTACGAGGTAGGCTGATGAGATTACCAGCAGCCCATTACTTTCCAATTCCGTTTAACATTAATTAAACGTCAGCAACACAACCCAGCTCTTTCATGTTTTAACTGTGATCTATAAAATGATCCAATTTGAAACATCGAAAGTAAAAAAACATGTACATATTATGTTGATTAGTTGCTGTACACGATCTAAATTGTGTTTCATCCTACCTAATATCTTAATGCATTGACTCGTTGTGTTTTAAAACAAAATAAAATTTAACAAATTATACATGTTATAAAACAAAGTCCCCTTTTCTGTCTGTCTGTATGTTAACGATTTTCTTAAAATCTACTGAACATTTTTTTATGGAATTTGGTAAGGACATAGTTTAAAACCCTATATGCTTTCTATCCCGGGAAAACATATATAACGGGACTTTTATATCGAAAACTCTTTCATGTGAAGCCTCGAGCAAAAGCAAAAAATATCTTCCACATGATTTATTTCTCTCCCTGACCGTAATATCGATTTGACCTTAAAACGACAAACCACTCCGAAAATTTAATTTCCATTAAAACAATTTTAACTCTCAACACTGTTCTACATAACACGACTATTCCAGGAGTCCTCAATCCCGTCGATAAACTTCTTCCGTTTATTCCGAGTGATGAGGCTGGTGAAGCTGTTGTCGAGGGGGGAGGGCATCCGGACCCTACTGTGGACATTTATCAAGTCCTTCCAAGCATTGCCTTACGTCGCGCTGCTCATATTAATGCTGTTCTTCATCTACGCCGTGGTTGGGATGCAGGTAGGGGATGTGACTAAAGATATTGCTTCTATTTTAACTGGAGTAAATAGGGTTGAACGGGAGAATGGGGATGAAGAGATAAATGGGAATGAAGGGGTAAATAGATACAAAAATGATTAAAGGTAAATATTAACTCACACAAATTTACTTTATGATAAATAAATTTCCATAAAATTTCGATTATCATAAAATTTTGGATCTCAATTTGGTGGAATAATCACTAAAGCAGTTTAAACTCTATTCACCCCATTTAACCGTAGATACCACCCTATTATTGGAAGTTGGTAAAACTTCGCCTTTTTAATTAAACGAAGCTGACCTTCTGTTAAAAGTCTAGAAAAGACTATAAGTCTTTGATCGTTTTGCAGGTCTTTGGAAAGATAGCGATAGATGACAGCACTCCAATCACGAGGAATAACCACTTCCAGACTTTCCCTCAGGCTATCCTCGTGCTGTTTCGTTCTGCGACCGGTTAGTGTAAAGATTTGTTATATTACTGCGACGTAACATGGCCTTGTCGTCAAAAAAAAATCATTTTTAACCGACTTCAAAAAAAAGGAGGAGGTTATCAATTCGACGTGAATTTTTTTTTAATAACCTCAATCGATGAGGAAAATTAAGTTAATAAAAATAGATATTAAGAAAAATGTATACTAATTTAAAGTAATTTTCCTATTCTTGCCGATTAAAATCAATATATTGACCTTTATTCAGTCGCTGCTATTGGTGTATCAAATAAGATTTACTTCACTTAACAGTTCCAAATGGTAATAGGCTCTTGACCTAATATTATGAATTTTGAATTTATAAATGACACCTCTGCCTAATTGTACTCAGATCTACTTATTATTTGCTGGTGGTAGGATATATTTTATATACGCCCGAATAGCGATCAACGTACACAAAGTATTAAAACTCGCCATAGTGGCTCTCGTAAGTGTGTCGCGTTCCGGGATCAGCCTGTGTATACCCGATTCCAACAGGCCGACATAATTATATCGACTGCCAAGAGGTAATCATCTCGCGTTAGTCGACATTCTATTGAACCCCACTCCACTTACCAACGGGGTCCCTATGTTGTGCCTGTAAAAAAAATATTCCAGGCGAGGCGTGGCAGGACATCATGATGGGAGTGTCCCCGGAACCGGAGGTGCGCTGCGACAAGAACTACGACGAGGAGGGCGAGGACAGCTCTGGGACCTGCGGCAGCGTGCTCGCCTTCCCATACTTTATATCTTTCTACGTTCTGTGTTCATTTTTGGTGAGTTTTGACTGATAGTTAGCAAATCTCTTCAGATCCTATTGATACTGGTACTTATTACAATGAAAATGTCTTTAGATCCTATTAATGTATTGGTACTTATAAAAGGAAGGACTTTATTTATATCTATTGACAACTTGGTGCTGAGGAAGACTGGGCTATAATGGAACTGGCAACTGCTTTTTTCTTCAACTATTTGTTAGTTTGTGCGATGTCTTATTTTTTTTCAATAACTTATCTCATATTTATAATATCGTTTCATACTGCTGCTTTTTCAATAATACACAAAGTAGTCATACATGAATTAATTCTCTTATACGAGGGATCTACCGTCTGCCATTGATAATTGGGACCCGGATTCAATACTGTTTCAGATTATAAATTTGTTCGTGGCTGTCATCATGGACAACTTCGACTATTTAACTAGAGACTGGTCTATATTGGGACCACACCACTTAGATGAATTTATAAGGTAAGCATTCTCGTCTTACCATCTGTAATCTGTACTTAGATGTTGCTCCTAAAATCTTTCTTTTTTAACATGGAACGCTCAAATACAGGAGTTTACTGGCAAAAATACGTCTGGATATATTTTTTTAAATTTATTGTTTTGAACGACGAGACGAGCTTGCAGATCGCCTGATGGTAAGCGATACGACCGCCCATTAACAGTAAAGTAATGTTCAGTTTTTTTTTTTCATTTCTTTAAATGACGAAAGCTTATCGTTGGCTTGATAGTAAGCGATACGACCGCCCATAAACAGTAGAAACAACATCCGACAACTTGAATTACAAAGTATTGTTTGGTATTCCACTGCGCTCGCCATCCTGAGACATGAGATGTTAACTCTTATAAGTAGTTACACTGGCTACAATGTCCTTCAAACCGGAACTAACCAGTGAATACACACTGTTCTTGCCGACAAAAATAGCCATTGCGGTAGTACTAACCCAGGCGGACTCTCACATATCAGAGACCTACCAACAGTAACAGTAGTTATTAAATTTATTTCAGATTATGGAGTGAATACGACCCCGACGCTAAGGGTAGGATAAAGCATCTAGACGTAGTTACATTGTTAAGAAAAATTAGCCCCCCATTAGGTAAGTAATGCTTAAAATCATATACATATAATTAAGACTCTTGTACAAAATAAATCCAACACCGCTCTCTTTATTTATATTAATTTTAAACCTAAGTAAAATTATAAATGCAAAATTTTGCGAAATATATATTGTGAAAATGTTTGGATATTTACGAGTGTATTATGCATCTGTTTGAAGTAGACTCCGAAACTAGAGAACGGATTCGGACGAAATTTTGCCACGCGTAGACTACGTCTTAGTTTAACTCATAGGCTTAAATCTTCCGGTAATTTGCTCCCATGGAAAGTAATAGAATTTTTTAGATTTTAAAAATATATGGCTCTAGTGTCGAACAATGTTTTAAGAAACGGGAAAGACGCAAAGCCTCGAGCAACGTCTAGTATTCATTATAGTTATATACTGTATCTGATCCATGACATGTTCAGGATGATGAAGCCTTAATCCTTATGGATACCATAGATATCACAATATTATTTTTAAAGACTCATAAAATTGGATCCAAACCACCACACTATATCATCATCATCAGCCGCAGGATATCCACTGCTGAACATGGGCCTCCCCCAAAGATTTCCAGATCGCCCTATTGGAAGCGGCCCGCACCCAGCAACCTCCTACGACTTTTATCAGATCATCTGCCCAACTCGTGGGTGGACGTCCGACGCTGCGCTTGCCAGTTCGTGGCCTCCACTCCAGAATCTTCTTACCCCATCGGCTATCAGTTCTGCGAGCTACGTGCCTTACCCCTGCAATAATGATATTTATTGACTTCCAGGATTCGGCAAGTTGTGCCCTCACCGCGTGGCGTGCAAGCGGCTCGTGTCTATGAACATGCCACTCAACTCGGACGGCACGGTGCTCTTCAACGCCACGCTCTTCGCCGTCGTCAGGACCTCGTTGAAGATCAAGACTGATGGTAAGAATATTTGTCACAACGCTAGGCACGAGAATATGCGATCATTTTTGTTGGATAGTTATTAGACTGATTCCAATAGTACCAAAGTAAGGTAAGGATCTCACCCCTCTCCTTCTCTGGTCCATTAAAATGTAAGCTAGCCCCTCCCCTCTTCCCCGCTCTGCCCCTCAAAATGTACAATATATAATATCTGAAACCGAAGACCTTATATTACGATCTTTACATCCGAAATGCTTATACAAAGTTTTAGCCTTATCTAAGACTAAAGCAAACAAGACAATGCTTAATCGTACCATATTCTAAAAGTGTTTATCACAAAATAATTCCATCAACAGGCAACATAGACGACTGCAACACAGAACTAAGGGCGGTAATAAAGAAGATTTGGAAGAGGACGTCCCCCAAACTCCTGGACCAGGTGGTGCCGCCGCCCGGGGACCCCAACGAGATCACCGTCGGCAAGTTCTACGCCACCTTCCTCATACAGGACTATTTCAGGAGGTCAGTATTTTTTTAGAAAAACATGCATTATGGGCTGTGACGTAGGTTAGGTTAAGGGTTAGGATTAGTAATAGTAAAGCACTTAATCACAAGAGTGAAGTTAAATTTGATTTCTGACGGTTTTTATTTTTTATTTTATTTTGGTAAGTTCCAAACGAACTAAAGTCATGGTTATAAAATATATAAAAATAATCTAACTAAAAAGTCTAATAAAAACAAAATTGCTTTTATTAGATTTTGTAACGTTTTTTCAATTTCAAAAATAAATGGAATGGTATAAAAATATACACTTTCATATAACAAGAGATACGAGAAAATATCATTTTCTGTGAAGTGTAAATAAAATTAAATGTTTCATAGTCACTCCGTCATGTTGTATTCATCGGTTTGTCGTTTCGGTTAACACTGACGAATAATTTTTGTTCCATAGGAATCACGCGTAAGTAACTCACCTAAACACGTATGTGTAGGAGAGAGTTTGTCCCCCTTTTTAGTGTTTTTTTGTCATCACCCCGATTTCGAAGGACCTAATAGTCGTACTATATAACGAACATCCTGTGTTAAGTTCCTGTGCATGGTCCCGAAGATTCCATTGTGGATTTGGAGTTAAACTTCTATTTCCAACTTTTGCTCATTCAGTTTGACAAACACAAGTCAAAACGACGTCGAGGCGAGCGATTTCTAATTTTGATTTGTGTTTGCATAGATTTTCAAAAGTTGATAACTTATTACTAGCATGCTACGTGCCCAAATATCCAAATTGTGTTTTTTGTTGTGATATTTTGTTTAGCTTAGCTCCGATAGTGTTCGTTTAGGGACGACGGTACACCAAACGATAGAATTCGTTTTACTTTTAGTTACAAAATTGTCGAAAGTAGAGTTTGATGATATTTTAGATCCAAAACGAATATGAGGTAGAAAAAATGTTTAGAAGAGATTTGTGATAATAGATTTTTACATTAATACAAAGGATGTTTGTAAGTATAAAGGGAAGTTTACTAAAACTGTGAATATGAAGTTGATAGTGTCTTCATGAAATGCTACTGAATTAAATTTGGACCTTCTAAGATTAAGTTTAGCTGGAATAAAAATTTACTAAACAAGCAATCGGAATAACAAATCAAAATTGAATGTTAGTGTGATTTACAAATTGTAATATAAAGAAATTCTACATTACCAGAGATAAAGAAGACAATATCGTTCATTATATTTTTTAAGTCTAATAACAACTACACAATTTTCTTATTGCCTTCAAACAGTCCCCTTCTTACTTTGAACAGGAGCATAATTTCCAACTAATAGACTAAAAACTATAAATAAACTATATTGAACACCATCAACTTCCAAAACTTAACAAACCTCTCCATAACTCTTCATAAACAATTGTCTGTAAAGGTTCAAAAAGAGGAAAGAACAGGAGATGCGGCAGACGGACGAGCAGACGCACCAGATGACGCTGCAGGCTGGCCTGCGGACCCTGCATGAGGCAGGTCCTGAGCTAAAGAGAGCTATATCTGGGAACCTGGACGATATTTCAGCGGAGTGTGATGTGCCTATGCATAGGGTAAGTGAGGATTTGGGCAGTTATAGCCATGGTAATTATTGTATGAATAAGCTCTATTTAATTATCTTTGTAATTTAGATAGGTAAGTGATTTGAACAATAATAAAGAACAAAAATAATTATTTGAATAACTAAGCAAATGTAAAAACGGACGTTCGGAAATTAATAGATTAGTTAATTAAGTAAATGGAACTAGTTAGTGAAAAGACCAATATACTCTTTCTCAATATAGGACCATGGTAGGCCATCCTTAAATAGATATATTTTATAATTAACATAAGGATCTATCTGCCTCTTAATCACACAAGAATATTTTACCAGAGGAACCACTCACTGTTCGGCGGCGTGTGGTCCAGCATACGAAGGCACGGGCCCAACAGACACTTCCACAGGCATCGGAAGCACGGGGAGCCGCCAGCGGGTAAATCATTTTAATTGTTGTATATCTCTATTTAATTCTTGCACGTCAAAATGGCTGCACTGATGGTAAGCGTGATACCGTCCAAATAAAGTATCGAATGGCAATAGATGCCTATCTCATGCCATTCGACACAATCATGCTGGCCTACTAAGATGTTTCTTCACGCTGTGGTGGAAGAATCCAGGATAATAGGAAGGAGGGAACACGCGTCCAAGTAAACTATTCCAAAGCCTAATTGTGCGGCAAAGAAAAGAGTCGGCGAACCTCTAGGTTCGGGCTGGGATGGTTTCAACTATCAAGCTGAGGCTTCGTATGCCAGCACACACATATTTTTGCTGAGGGTAAGCAGATGGATGGTTATCTCTCACCAGTCGACCTAACTTTGCCGGTCTGTTGGATGTCGGATATATACAGGCTGATCCTCCGACACATATGGGTCACTATGGGTTTTACACCTTATGTACAATGGTAGTTATCCAGGCTACTAATGCCCTACCACCAGCACCAGCCCGATACAAATATCCTACCACTTCTGAAGACCCAAAGACATATATCTCTTCCATAATACCGATCTATTCCTTTCCTTTAAAGATTGCAGTACATCCATGATTTTTCTGGTTGAGTTACAGTAGAGATTACCTACCATCAACTGACCCATGACCTCACCTCTATGCCATGCTTATGTTCTGTTACAAATACATATTTATGACTACAGAGGGCGTCGGCAACCACCTAAGCTCGATGATGCAACGGGAGTACGGAGTGGGGCCGATACCACTGGCACCAAACTTGTAAGTTTCATAAATGTAACTAAGAAACATACGGAGAATCGTTGTAGGGTTGCGTTACTCATTCAATTTTGTTATTGTATTAAGTTTGTTTTTTGAATGTTATCAAATGCTTGGATAGGTCTAATGGTTACCATACATACTTTTTATAAGGTGGGATGCTAAACAGTATTATTATGTTTTAAGAGTATGTTGTTTGTAAAAAGTATAGCAGCATTTGGAAAAGCTGATTTAACGGATGTGGTAATTTTAGTTACTCCCCAAATATCCTGCAGATTAAACCAAAAAATGTTACAATTTTACCTATACGATACATTAGGACGTAATCCTAAAATCTAAAACACGTTTGTTTTAATTTCTTTCATACTCTCTATCATCTTCAGAGCAAATGGACAACCGAAGGAGCAGATCCCGCTGAGGCCTCTCATACTGAACGGCGAGTCGGAGAAGATATACCAAGTGTTGGAGTAAGTATACACTCTATACTCAACAAATAACATCATCCATACCGTAATACACTACAGCAGTAATCTAATGCACATGGATCTACGTCTAAACAATGCTTATTGTATTGCAGAAGAACCACAAATGACCTAAAGAACGCTATTTACCAAGGTAGTCTACCGTGTGGTTTTACCCTTTTAAAGTCATGTATCACGGCACCTTTTTCCAAAGTTCTAACACATTAACTCTCTTTCACCGCTTCTGTGTGGACCACGGTACGTACTAACAGCAACCAAAAGTCTAACTACCCGGAGATGCTCGGCCAAATCGGGCTCGCGTTCGGCTGCGTGAACTATCTGTCGACGCCGGTGGAGGGCAAGCCGTCCGGCGCCGGCTCGCGGCAGAAGGTGCACCCGGAGGACTCCACGTCGTCGCGAGAGATGCTGGCCGTGCCGCGGAAGGCGTCGCCCGAGGACAAGACGCCATCGCCGGGCGTCGACACGATCCAGCCGAAGATCTCGCCCCTGCTGGCGAGCGAGTGCACGCCGACGACGGAGGCGCGCACGATGACGCTGTACGGCTACAACGCGGCGGCCAAGCTGCCGTTCGCGTTCTCGCACGCGCGGTCGCGGGAGCGCTCGCGCGGCGGCGAGCGGCGGTCCCTGCGCGCGTTCCGGCCGCCGCCCGCCACAGGTCGGATGGTGCGCAGCGCCTCCTCGGGCGCGGCGGGCTCGCATGCGCCGCCCGCGCGCCTGTTGCACCGCCCGCACTCGCCAGGTCCGCACCTGCCGCCACACATGCCGGGGCACACAGCTCTAACACTCTTTTATATTGCCTTATGAATCAGTATTGTACTTTTATAATTAATCTGTCTGGCTCGAAGGACCAATTATTAAAATATTTACCGATAGCGTATTTGTGATTCTTGAAAGCCGCGTGCCCCGGCTACGTCCCACCCACTCCTCACTGTCATCTTCTTGTATTCTCTTCGTACTAGATGACTTTCGTTTTATTTTGTCTGATCTCAGTTTAGTTTCAGTCTTTAAACTTATCTCTGCCTCCCTGAAGAATCTACTAAACTGAACGCCGATGATTGTCGAGCATTTCAGGGTAGCCTGTTTGGAGAGAAACGTGTGGTATTTTTAAAAAAAAAACTAAACACCCATCACATACCGCTTTGTAAATTTCATATTTTGCAATATTCCACCAAACATAACCTAAAACACGTGATTGCACAAATTAACCTAAAAATGATGAGGTAAATATTTTGACTGTTGTGACTAACAAAATGGTGACTAAAGTTAACGATCATGAAGCATGTAACGACACTTCATACGAGGAGCTATAGCGTGCATTTAGTATAGTTGGAGAATTAGAAGGCTTTATAGAGAGAGTATTTGTTGGTTTGCACGTCGCGACATCGACGATTCACGAGAACTACCATCGACTTAGTACATCTAGGATCATTGCTTAAACTAGGCTAGCTTCTACGAGCTTAAATAGAAAATTAGACTGGAAAATAGTTTGAAACGAAGTAAAACCATTAATGAAATGTAAAATCGAGTTCCAATTAGTTCCATTATGTTTCTGTTGTCTAAATCTTCTGTATTTCTTTTCACTGTCACTGTTGAAGTCCCTGATGGCATGATGTTGTGGGTAGAGGAATGACCAGGTTCTGTTGATGCCAGGAGGCGATAGTACTGGCCGCGGCGTGGTGTCGTTGCCAGGCAGCCCTCGAGGGAACAACTCTTCAGTGCCTGTTGTTGGATCTGCTGAGAGTCTTGTGACTAGGGTAAGGGTCATCTATTTAAGTTATATTGTGACATAGAGGCCTTCTCTGGCACCTATGCTTTTACTACCTATATAATACGGTTAGAAAATGAAGTGATGTTGATTAAAATAAAAAGAAATATCACAGTCTACAGAAATAATTTAACTAGTACTTCATCAACCAACCGACTTATACGTCTGTCAATGACCCGCTGCCTCGGTCTCTAATATGTTTTTATAGCAAAAAGTGTCACAAACGCCCTCAAGCATACTATTATCTTAAAAATATTTTATAAAACGAATGGCTAACTTAATCTTCAAGGAAAGAAAAAATAATCGGTGATGAGGAGATGACTATGATTGTTGTAAATTCTAGCTGTTGATTAAATTCTTGAAATATCATTGCAGGTGTTAACAGAGCAAGGTCTCGGCGACTACTGCGACCCCGAGTTCGTGCGGAACACCTCGCGGGAGATGCAGGAGGCGCTCGACATGACGCAGGAGCAGATGGACAGGTCTGAATATATTATGTATTATTTCTTATTTCACTACTGAACTGATTTAAATAAGATTTCGAGGCGAGGCAAAATTTGGGAAATGCCGCCCCCGCCCACCTATATTTTTGCTTTTGTC
Source organism: Manduca sexta (assembly GCF_014839805.1). Taxonomy (NCBI): domain Eukaryota; kingdom Metazoa; phylum Arthropoda; class Insecta; order Lepidoptera; family Sphingidae; genus Manduca; species Manduca sexta. The sequence goes on along the minus strand of NC_051117.1, from coordinate 9,019,793 downwards.
ATCATCATCATTATTTCGCGCCCAGTGGGAAATAATTTTAGTATTGAATGTACTGGATGTCTCAGTAATCAAAATTGGGTTAATTATCAGTTATGTATTCCTCTGCCAAGTTTTGAATTCGCCACCCGGGGCATGGGCCCCGGCTAGCCACCTCTTAGATCCGGGGTTGCTGATTTAGGAAGAGTCTGTTTGACTTAGAGAGGCTAGTGCTTGTAAACGATATTTTTCTATAAATTATTTAATAGAAACTGAAAGTGATATCTTTTTTTCCAGAGCGGCTCACCAGCTGATGGTACAAGAGAGAAATTTAAAACAAGTTCAAAATCAACAACCCCAAGTCGTAAGTATTTACAAGTTCTTATTCTATTTAATATATTTCTTTATAGATTGGAGGTTACCAACAGAATTGAGGTATCTATTTCAATTAAATTAAATGTGTATTGGACCCCTCTTGTCAATTTATCTTCTGTATTTAAAATCTAACTTGCCATTTAAGTCTCCAAATTTTCAAAATTTTTCATTTTGGAATAACAAATCTTTTATTTATATTTATCTAACTTACCATCTAATTTTCCAAATAACGGGAATTAAAGTTTGGAGTAACAATTTATTTGACATGCATTGTATTGTGATGTTATGTTCCAATAATCCGGATAGAATCTAAAAATATGTGAAAGGTTTTGGCGATATCGTGGCATGTCAATATTTGTCTAACTCTCCAATCTTTGCAGAATTCATTTATGACTGATCTGCAATATTTGATTTAATAATAATATTGAATTAACTGTCGTATGTTTGTTTTTCTTTAACTATGTCAAGAATATGTACCCTTTTGATATCATAATACAACACCCTTAGAACTAAAATGACCTATCTCAAAAGTTATATATTTTCAGATTTTGTTACAAAACGGCCTCCCAAAGCATGCTCTATAACCCTATGATAAGAAAAAGACAAAATTATAAAATTGAAAGAAAGATTCTCACTTTAGACGACCGTCCAATGCACTGCCTTCTTCTTCTTCTTCTAAATTGTTTTCATATCTTTATTATTCGTTTTCCACAAATCGTTCTTTTTGAGTTAGGTCACCTTAGCTCTAAGGGTGCGATAAAGTCAGCAATATTTACAAGTTAAGTATAGGTAGGTATTATCAAAATCAAAAATGAAGTTTGCAAATGATATCAAAAAGATACATTCTACTTCTATGTTACGGCCCAAGTCGTTGAGTGGCTCCGAAGTATTATATAAAATTATTACTCAAAATATTTTCCCTGGACCATATCAGAGTAACAATTATTCTTAATTTACTTATTCTAATTCAATTCATTCTTTATTGTTAGATCGTACCGAAGATAGATAACATCGGGATTGTTTTAGCAGATTACAATAAACGATTGCAACGTGTCGACTGATCGCAAAAATGGACTAATCGGAATAGATTTTATTACAGTTATAAATGACGTATTCTGATTGGTTTGTTCTCGGGATCGGATTAAAGATTAAAATTGAGATCGTTTTAAAATCGGCCAATATTTGGTCTGGTCCAGAGACTATGGCCAATTTTCTTTCTTTCTTTAAATAAAACACCTATGTCATAAGTACATGACTTTGGCCGTAACAACACTAACATTCTCTACCAAACGTGATAGGAGTCGGCATGGTGTATAACGAATGTATAGGTTAATGCTTGGGTTGCAGGGCGAGATCCTAGCCCGACAGTACCATCCGTTCCACCAGCCTCAGACCATGCCCCCGCCGGCCTACAAGCGGTTATAGCACCAGCGGAGGCTCCCGGGAGCGAAGCTCCCGCGCGACACGCCCTCCGCCCCCGCCATCGGAGGAAAAGGAAACCTGTGTTGGTGTAAACACTACCGCTGGCTAGCCATCGTCTGACGGCCGATGGTCGCCCTCAAATGGGTTCTAATGCTCAAATTCCCTTGTTTTGACCATTCTCGTTAGGATATTTGAGTGAACTGCGCTCGCCGCAGACAGTGAGATTCATAGTTTGATAGCGTAGAGGGAGTAATTAGATTTTTTATCAAAAATCGAGGGCCACTTTATTTAATAATTATATAGGTATTGTTTGGTATAAAGTTTCGGTCTTGGCCCTTTGTAAACTAAAAATTAGAAAGTTTTTTTCGACTTTTGAGAGAGAATAATAATTATCTCGAACAATAAATAGCTAGCGAAATATTGATACGCTATAATTTATAGAGTAACGCGTTTTAAAACGATTGCGTCTTATACTCTGCAAATGACGTATTCTCCGCCATTTTAAAAATGTCTGCGTTACAATGTTATTTAAAAAACGCTAGGTAATAATAAGCGTTATTTTCAATATTAGATTTTATAAAAAATAATAATTTGTTACTATTCAGTATTATAAAAATACGGCTTACGTTAAATGTAGTTATTTTTAAACTGCTACATTATTAGTAGCGTGTAACCGTTTCTAAAGGCGCTATTTTTTCGTTTATTTTAACCAGATCCTTGACAATACCGTATTGAAAGACTCTCAATGAACTGATTGTACTAGCCCTAGATATGGGGATATCCAATTTTCAGTAGTTTACACAGATGCTGGGTTAATAAAAATGAGACTTATTAACTTATAACGTGACTTCTAAAGTAGCAAGTATAATAATAGTGTTACGTTATTTTTAACGGTTTTTATTTTCAACTCGTTATTTTTATAAATCCAGCGTCTATACTTAGCTTCGACCACTTTAGTGAAACTAGTAAACAATTCTAAAATTTAAGACTTTTTAGACGAAAGTCTGATTTTCACCTTTTCAAAACGATTTTAATGTGCTGTTTTGGAGATTACACGTTTTTTATAGAAACGATACAAGTTTAATAATACTGAGTCGAGAGTGGATTTTTTTTATTTTCTAACATAGAATTCGGTAGACAACTTTGAGGAAGAGCTTTGTCATTTTGTAGGTAAAATCATCTCAAAATACTAATGCCTTCGAGTTTTTTTTAATGTGTCAATGGAAATCAGAACGTAAGGCCTGAACAAATTAACATAGATTTTAATCAATATATTATAAATAAAACATTACAAATTAAACTTATTACATTCTCACGTTTACTACTAATTTCTATAAATAGAAGGAAACAATTTTGATTTCTATTGAGACATTATTTGTCTGCCATTTTGCCTTATCCAAAGAAGCCTATACGCCCGAAATTTTCGGAGATGCCTTAACCATTGACAAGAATATTAGACTGTCGGTATTCCTCGCTGTAATACAACAGCAGGGAAATTAAAAAGGCAATGAAACGTCTTGTTAGATCCTAAATTCTGTAGTTTTCTATGCAATAAAACATCAATATTACCATAAATATACAAGCCATAATGTTAATTTTCTTTTCACATTTTATCAGTAGGAACTAAACGAAAGGTTATCTACTCAAATAAAAAAAGATGGTCAGCTTTCGTATATAGGTCTATTTCAAGGATAGATGTTCACACACAATCCCAAGATAGAATAATTAGTTGAATACTCACTTTAATTTACCAGAATTGGCAAACGGCCCAAATCAATCCAATCGTATTTTTTGGTTTGATACTAAGGTCAAATCTTTATCCTGATTGGAGTATTTTTGTGCTCGATCCAAAGATGCCGACTAGGATTGTTAGAAGGTGTTTAAATTTTGCAAGGGCGGTTGCTGACGATGACTTATTACCTTCTGGCAGAGGAACCCGTAGCAGTTCCGTATGTTCCGAGGATAGCCACCGCAGAGTTTTAGTAGAGTGGTACGTAGAGTAAGGGACTTGGCGGGGCAGGCATCTGACGATTTCCACCTATCCTGGCGGAGTCGGGATGAAAGGCCAATGAACCCAACGTAACCGCTCAATCACCCCCCCCCCCCCCCAATTAAGGTTCAGCTGTAGTGGTAAACACTGCACTTTCTCCGCGAAACCAAAAAAGATTTCTAAATTTCAGTCGTACGATGTAATTTACGTACCCGCTCCTCAATAGGGTAATGACACCATAAATAAACGAATACCTGAACTTATGTTCCTCAAGTGTGGAAATAGGTACTACTTACATCATGTATAACCTGATTAGGAATTTAAAAAATGTACCATGTCGTGGTAAAATATGGAACTAATTTCTTGTACAGAAAACGAAAAAGACAAAGTTGCGACCATAGACAAGTTCTTTATTCTCCTAGTCAGACTATAATTTACAAGTATAAAAATGGAAGGTAGCCGAAATGTCTGACAACGACCTCTGTCAGTCTCTGATTAAAGACACATAGAATGGGTCGCATTGCCTTCGTAATTTTAAAGCAAAAAGGAAAGAAGAGGAGACATCAATTTAATTATAATCATAATTCGAGTTTGACATCAGACACAATTTTTTAAAAGGGCAATTGAGGTATAAACATGAATCATGATTGTAAAACTTATATAAAATAAAATTTACTAATAAAAAATGAATAAACTTCATGGGACTTTAAGAGTTAGCTTTGCATCTCCACCTACCGCTAATTTTAACTTGTCTGATATATTACAAATGCCGTAATAGCCTTTACAAAATAGACTCAAAAATTTCTTGGTCAACCAAATGTTTGTCGAAACAATGCAACAGAACCCATTTCTTGCTGTTACTGCGTTCAATATACAAAGGATTCGTCGCGTGTTTTCAAGATGCGGTATTCGCACACAACTGCAGACCGCAAGCGACTACCGGTATGTATAAATTTCTTTAGAATTCTTTTTACAGCTACCTTCGACTTTATTTACCAATGCGACGATCGATTTGTGATCGTGGTCTTTGCAGCCGTGTACGGAAGAATTTTTTTAAATGCTTGATGTACTCACATTTTATGCATTGACATTTCCATATAGATTTGCCAATGGTAAGCTATTACTGTTGATTCTTCTTCTTCTGCTTGGCAATTATCCCGGTCAACGTGCCAGGGTCCGCCTTCCCACTGCGATCCGTCCGTTTCGCTTGGTCATTTGCATTTCGCTCAGTGAGATCAATGACTCTCATATCTTCCCGGAGAACGTCAAGCCAACGCTTCTTGGGCCGTCTGTGGGAACGTACACCCGGTACGTTCAGGGGCAGACATGTGCGACCGACGTCCTCCTGCGGTTTTCTTAACACGTGACCATACCATCTTAGACCGTATTCCTGGAATTTATCCGCCACATCGCAGACACCAAATCTGTCGGGGATATACATGGGACGTATACGATCTAATCGTGTAACATTGCACATCCACCGCAACATTTTTATCTCCATGACGTGGATCTCCTTCACATTGCGCCCAAGGGCAGGCTACGTCTCACAACCATACAAGAGCACAAGACGTATAATGCTTTTATAGATGACACCCTTAAGTCTCATCGGCATTTGCATGCATCTTGCTTGCACCATTAATAATGTTGATTCTCGTAATACTAATATTTAGAACAACTTCACTGAAGTTACTTCAGTTGATAATGCAATGGCATTACAAATAACTTATTATTTCTCCCTTAAACCATGCATCGCCTGGAGCTGTTTACATTAACGATTGTCCAAAGGCGTCTTGGCAACGGCTCCTGGACCATAATTGGAGTATATCAGGGCCTGAGCCATATTTGGTCACGTTTTAATATTAATGTTCGCATTACTAAACCAAACTTTTGGTTGATCAAGTTTAGTTTTTTTATGCTCCTTATGCGGTAAAACTGGCTGTATCCGTTTAGCACAAATAGTTGTAGGTACCACAAAAAGTCTCCACATATTAGAGGAGAAAAACAAAAGCAAGAATCGAAGCTGACCCTAGAAAGTTGGTACGTACTTATCAGTCTTAATCTACGTGAAAAATGATTTCAGTGTAAACGAAAAACAAATATGGTTTGCTTTATCATTTGGTCAGGACTGCTAAAACAACCTTGACTGAGCAAATCTAAAACTAATCTAGATTTACGCATCGGCTCTTATCAGGGTGCGACCTACCTTCAAACAATTTAAAACATGCAACAACAAAATCGCTGGTAAAATCATAATTTTTGTATGAGCATGCTTTAAGATTATAAAACAGACCAATCTTGATGTTATTAAAATAATCACAGGTATGAAATCCTTCACTAAATCTGGAAATAATTTTAAACTTGCTTAGTAGGTGTAAGTGGTCCTAACCTAATATATACGAGAATAAATGTGAATTTTTGTTTTAAAAGACAGTAGTATTAAATCTATCGCAATATCACGTTCGTGTCATGTTCAAAAAGCATTTATTGAACTGTATTCGATGAAAGTTATAACGGATTTAAATACTATTTAGTTTAACATTCGTAGTTAATATTGTGTGGTTTTTGCAACACGATTTCGAGCGCCATTTTGTTCATTCGAATGTGGACGGTTGGTGATTCAAATTCGAAATGGCGGTTAGATTTAAGTACCACGATACCACTCGGAACGTTATTTATGTAATATTATTTTGTTGTATAGAAGAATCACAAGCCTTATTCAAAATAGGTGGGTATTGTCTTTAATATGACCGACTTTTTTCAACGCTCATCATGACATATTTAGGCGAGGACCAAATCATAATTCAAAATTCTAATAGCTTGTTCTTCAGTTGCAATTACCACACCTTAGTTCTGTAAGATATCCCCTAGTAAGTGCCCTTTTAAATCTCGATAAACGATGTAGCGTAGCTGTACGACCTGGCACCTGATTCTAGAATTTTCGACATTCCACGCACTTAGAGAATGTCGAATACGAACCAGGGGCAAATCCGTCATAAATACCCACATTCCTGTAGAATTAAGTTAACCTGTTTTATTTTGTGACTCAGCGTAGCAGAGTCTACGATTCAAGACTCGAATAAGTCTAAGAATGTTGCAAATCGTAATGGTTAAACTGTGCCTATTTGAACGGAGATATATGCAGGGACCATTTTTACTACCTAATTGGTTTCTTATGCATTGAAAACTAAGAAAATAGAAATAGCATAATCGTGCATTGTCCCGAGAACCGAACGTGTGCCAAATTTCAGCCTAATAGCTTCAGTGGAAGTGGATGAAATATTGTTAGCATAATTTCAGGATACGTATACTTAAGTAAAATTAAATAAAAGCTTTTAATATTCAAAATATCAAGAATAGGACTGAACTTATTCCGCGTTGCGATTCAGCCTTTAAACTAATTTTAGGTGAGCCAAGACAGGATTTTAAGGTAATGAGTAATTAACAGGATCTTAAGTAGGAACTCTCAGCATTGGCGTATAGCGGCGTGTTTAGTTTCCGCTGACCGCAAGCTATGTACGCTACAACTATACTTGTGGTTGGCGGTTACTAGATAGCTATACATTTGACGATAACCAATAATGATTCTGGAAAACGTTTGCCACACTGTCAGTTATTTTAAACCTTATTTTGACCATTTATTCGCATCCTATTAAGCGTTTTTTTTTCAAATATGATATGCTTTGTTGTATACTACAAACATAGTATTAAAATCCTGATTAGTATGATACATGGGAAAGTAAATAAAAATAACGATTTGCAACATATCTTTTCTATAATGCTTCCGTTTTAAATATTTGCAAGTGCCAACCAGTTTGGACATCTTTTAAATAATATAAATCTTAAATGTTTTGTTCAGCTTTTGAATTTCCTATATATATTATGCCTTATTTATAATTTTATTGATTTATATTTAGCCTGTTGCATATGTTTACAGTTTTTAACTTTTCGGCCAACCCTGCATTCTGTATTTGGCAAATAAAGTGATACAGACTGTAGTTGGCTTCACTGATATACCTCGGACATTTTAAAATAATTTCTTTTCAAATTTGTAAATATGTACAAAATGTATGCATTCAGAAACTCATAAATTTTACTATAACATTTTTATAAGGTCAGCTCTGCCTGGCTGTAATTTGATTTGTACATAATTATGTAAATATTATTAAGGAAATTGTAATTGAAATATATATTTATTCCGTCATTCGTATTGAGATATTATTACCTATATTTATTGTTTAAAAGAATGAACATTGTCAAATTGTTTTCATATAAATAAAAAAGTGGGAAACACATTGATTTGTTTTAATTTGGTTTATTTACATTTTAGTTATTAGGTACAAATTGTCCAACTTCCAAATCTACCAAATAACATCTTTGCCTAAGTACGAGTTACAATTAACAAAAAAAAATACAGATTATTTCTCATACAATTTTATTATCATTGCCTGGTTGATAATTTTGTGAAATATAACAATTTATCCATACATTAATTTATTCATGATACAAAAATATTCTTATTATTGAATTATATTTGCCAGCGATAGCACCCTCCATGTTGAGTAATAAAGTACAACCATTCCAAGTTACATTCCATGGGAGTTTAAAAAACTTGCTCAATCAACACTACTGTCACTGAACTATAACACCTTGTACAGTTTCCTAATTTTTAAAACTTACACACACAATATTTTGTAAGTTCAGAAGTTCTATACAACACTCAAGTAATTACATATTTGGTCACTGTCTACTTATCAATTAGAGTCCCTCTGGGCCTCTTTTCTGCAGTCTGTGCAGGGGTCTCTGCTTGCCTCTTATTCATGCCCTTCCTCTCCAACTGCTTCTCTATAATCCTGGCATTGTTGGCATAGCTGTCTGCCACTTCCCGAGCTTCTATCTCATCCTCTTCCTCATCAATTGTGGAAACTGTCACTGAACTGAACTTACCCATATTTTTCGTATGTTTTGTCACCATTATCTTCTTGGGCTGGTTTAGGGCGACCTGTTTGTATATGTCTGTGACCCCACCTTCTCCTGCAGATTGGACTAAAGCTCCGTCCATGATGAAGACTACATTGCTGTCTTGTTGGTGTTTGTAGTATATTGGTATGGCGCATTTTTTACATTTCATTCTGTATTGCCGTTCAATGCCTTTCTCCCGCTTTAAGTGCACCGTCTCGTCAGGGTCCGAAGTTATTTTGTGGGCGTGTTTTGATCCGTCTATAACTCGGGCGCCGTCTGTCGGTCTGAGAGGAAGACGGTCGATTGTACAGTCTAAGATGAGCGACATTTGCCCGCATATACAGTAGTAAATGTGTAGAGGTTTCGTTTCGTTGTATTCCTCCTGGTCTTTCGTGTCTGAGCACACGATACTTCTTGACACCACTTTTGGCATAGTTACGAAATTGATAGACTTTAAATTATACTAATGAAAGCAGTCGCAGGTTAACACCATATATTTTGCACAATATTAGTATTTAGTAATAAATAATATAAGAACAACAAACAGGTACAGTAATGTCAAAAATGACAACGGAGTAATGAATAATGATAGATAACTGACGAATCACGAAATCAGTAACCGACCAATTCAGGATTTACAATGATTGGTACTAAATTGCTACAGTAATTTGGTATGTTAGCAATTTTTATGACTTAAACTATGATAAATTATTACATTTTCTATTTAATATGAAAATGAATACTTGTCACATATAACGACAATACCCAACATTCATTTCTGTTTGTTATCATTCTCTAGCCCGAATATTCAGAAAAAAGCTTTAAAGAAAGTCTATGGTAACGTCATTTTTGTTTTGTTATGTTGGTACTTTTCGCTGTCAACTTCACGCTTCTGCGATTGTCTTTTATTCCAAAGAATTGTGTTTCATTGCACATGTTCATTGATTTCCGTGGATTTTAGGAAAAGTATAGCGAATATTGCAATAAAATGGGTGCTATAGCGAGCAGATACCGTGTGCATAACTCTGGACTAACCAACTTAGACGCGAAAAATGTTGAAAGTGAAACTAAACGAGAAAATCCTGGGACGTTAGATGAGCTACATAAAAAGACCAAAGGTATGCTATTTGCGCATTTTACAAATAGTTTTTGAAGTAAATGCAACTTTTAGCGCTGTTTTGTTATGAAAGAAAATAATAACATTTGTAATTCATTCAGAAAACAATGGGAAAATAATAATAATGCGTTTCGAAAAGTGCGGTTAAGCTGTGATGTAATATTGTAAGAAATAATAAAATGCTAATAGTGTTCCATGTACAAGCATGCAAAGTGCGATAAAAATAGTGTAATTTACATTAACACAATTTTTATGATAATACTGATGACTGAAGCTCGGAAAACCTTACGTGCTAATATTTGTCTATCGCGATAACTCGCCGTCCCCATCACGATTTCCCAAACGAATTCTATTTTTCGGAACAGATTATATTCCATGATAAGTTAAATAAGTATCTTTTTTCTATACTTTTAAGTGATTTTTTAAACCATTATTACTGAGTATAACCTCTTTTTGCGGAATTGGGTCAATTCGTGAATCGTTTGTCATTAAAGTAACAAGGTCAGTAATAAACATAAATTTTGTGATCATATCAGTATGTTTATAGTATTATGTGTTACAAATTATTTACAAATAATGCTTGTTTATCTATAAACATTATTAAAACAATGTTATTTTTCCTATGGCCATCACAATACCCAATTTAAACACAGGTAAACCTGTTTCAAACATCATTTCCTATTATAAAAAGTATCCTATACACTATTCCAGGATTTGGTCTATCTCCATGGCAAAATTCATCCAAATCCATTCAGTAAGTGATGACATACATGCTAACAAACATGCAACCATACACTAGAAATCTAAGGAATATTTAATCTGTACAAAATAATAATTGTAGCTAAATTGAGGTATAATCGGTAGGGTCAATACATACTAAATAGGCAAAGGTATAAAAATCAAACATTTTGTTTCAGATGTGATGCCAGTCAATTTTGAAGGTGGTAAGTTGATGGTGAACAGAGGACTTTCCAATAACTTCCAGGTATGAATTAAAATTGTCTATTAAGATAGCAAAGGCCTTTTCCTTACAGCAAAAATAATTTTGAAAAAAATAGTATAGCTCCTACATACATTATTTACTCTACTGGACTGCAATTGTGGTTGCTGCCTATCCAAATTTACTTTTAAATCTTTGATCACATAAAATTTAAATCACCATTAACTTTTTAAAATATTAAGTGCTGCATTTCACTTTTACAATGTAAAAATAAACATGTTCATAGATTAAATTTTATTGATTACTACACACATATTTTCTATTAATTCACACAAATATAATTCCAGATGTCCCACACGCTCACAATGAGCTCACAGCAGAATGGTTACAAGTTGGGTGCAACATACATAGGTACCAAGCAGATATCACCAACGGAAGCATTTCCTGTAATCCTGGGTGATGTGGATCCTGCTGGTAATGTCAACTTCAGTCTCATCCATCAGCTCACGCCAGAGATAAGGTTGAAAGGAGCTGCACAGGTAAATGAGATCTAATAACTTGAATAAATGTTTTTATTTTTTTGTAATAAGAACTCAATGTGATTTTTAAGATACTTTTAAGACAGATTCAATAACATAGTAGGAAAGTCATGTTGTAACAGATTCTGTTTCATTTTTTTTGTTAATGCATGGCCTTTAAGCCACATTGCACATGATGGTAAGTAAAGACATACCCAAAACATGTTGACTACCGTGAGATAAACATCCTAAGACAGTAGGCATAGTGACATCGGCCTGCTCAATTGCTACTTCAAACTCTTCTTGACTAGTTCAAATTATTTAGTGATATGCTAGTGGTATTGGAGCGGAATCCTGGGAGCAAAACACTCCCACTTTAATAGTCCCAAGACTTGTTCTTTGAGATGTGAGGCCTTTGTCTCCCGCTAGTCTCACTACATATCAGCTGTTATGTATGCAGTACAGGACACAAGTATAACTAATATTTGATCGTAAAGCATGCATATGTCAATTAACATAGATTCATCGCATTCCAGGTGCAAGAGTGCAAGTTGACGGCCACGCAAGGCACGGTGGAGTATAAGGGCCCTGACTACACCCTCGCCCTTGCGGTAGGCAAGCCCGACTTCAGCGAGAAGTCTTCTGTGTTGGTTGGACATTACTTACAGGTAAGATTTATGGTATATTTTTTAATTAGCAAATTTTTTGTTTCTGTTTCTGCAACATACAAAAAGTAATAATATGAAACCAAAATAGTTCATTTTTTAATATAACCTTTTTTCTGTTTCTGCAATATTCAAAAAGGAATAACATAATACCAAAATTTGTAGGTAAAAATTACCGAAATACAAAACTATTTTCTTGATAGACAATTTTACAAAAATTTATAACTATGCAAAGTGAATGAAATGTATCTCTTTTTCCGATGTGACTACGTAAAAATATATACGGATTTTAAAATACAATTTTATTAGTATGCTTCTCCCTGGCAGTGGCGTAGGCTAAAATTCTTCGAAAGGTAACCCGTGCCAAAAAGAATGCCTTAGTTAATATATCACAGTCAATTTTACAGAAAAGACAAAAGTAGATAGACTTTAAAGGTAAGCTGGTAGGGATCTGTTTGTTTAGACGCTTCGCTACTACTGCCGGCTTTATATTTTGGACTTAGTTGTTTAAAATAACCATGTAGACATAGCAATATGTTTTAAAACTTCACTCTTCTATACTTCTAGTCGGTGACGAAGCGACTGGCGGTCGGCACCGAGCTGGTGTACCAGTCCGGGGCCAGGGTGATGGGCGGGGAAATAGCCATTACCTCCGCAGCGGCCAGATACACCATGGATGGTTAGTAAAATAAATAAATAAAATACTTTATTTATCACGTAGGCGAACAAAGTTGCACTTATGATACAAAATAATGTATAAGAATAAATATTGTTATTACTAAATAATTAAAATTACTTATATAACTATGGATATTTCAAATTAGACTATGAATATACACTTGCTAAAATATTGAAAGGATGTTTGTGAGGGTATGCATAGATTGCTTTTACGCCACCATACGCAAACGTTGTTGGTCACTGATGCGCAGAGTGACGGCCAGCATCAACATTTTGAACGTGTTTGTAAATGGGCTAGACAGTGCATGTGAACCACTGCTGTAGGATGCATGCTCCGCCATGAAGCACTCTTCATGGCACAGTAGTTGTGTTCTGTGTTATGCCTTTTGTTAAATAATAATAAAAAAAAAAAAGTAGTGCACACATTATTGTCAATTTTGTCGCTGTTGATTTAAACTTAAATATAAGCATTTAAAATGTTTATTAACCAAAATGAGTTTATATTAAAAATAAAATAATTAATAAATCAAATACAGTCACTGCATGTGACTGTATTAGATTTTAAAATAAATAGGTACAGTAGCGTACAAGAATTTGGTATTAACATTATTGAATATTATAATTTGTTTTATCAGCTCAATGTTGAAATTACTTGAAAATATATTTAACGCGTCAACTATAGGAGAAATTCGAAGTCGAACAATAGTTTGTCCTAAGGTGGATCCAAACAAAACCTGCATGAATTGCTATAATATTGCTATCTATATATATAAAAATGAATTGCTGTTCGTTAGTCTCGCTAAAACTCGAGAACGGCTGAACGGATTTATCTTATCTTGGTCTTGAATTATTCGTGGAGGTCTAGGGAAGGTTTAAAAGGTGAGAAAAATTCGAATAATTGCCGGGAAAATCCTCAAAACAGCATTTTTCTATTTCCCATACAAACGTTTTCTAACTAATACGTAGAGTCAATTTGAGCTTTATTGCTATTGTATAAAGTTCACTGTTGTCTAAGCAATGTAGGTGTGTTCCTAACATCAAAGCAGTGTGCGTTGGAGCACAGAATATAATAATGTAATGTCGCGTTCTGAAACTCAACAAAAGTGATATCGCGGACCCGACTAAATTGAACAGTCACAAAATTTAATATATCATTAGTTATTTGGTTGGCTTCACGATATTATTTCTTTTGTTTTACTTTAAAATGCATGTTTTCGTTATGGACAATTTTTGAGCTACTTTTGCATATCTATACTTATAATAAATCTGTAGAGAGGTCAATTCTAACAAAAACAAAAACTATTCGACGGATTTTAACTTAACTTGGTACAATTATTTTTCATACTCCTGAGCTGGTTATAGTATACTTTTCATCACGCTACAATTAATAGGAGCATAGCAGTGATGGAAAATGTTGGGAAAACGGGAGAAGTTACTCCATTTTTTAAGCTTCCGTCATTTCGTGTGCAACCTTAATGGTTAAAAGTTCCTTCGATTTCACCAGGATCCCATCATCAGACCCTGACCGGACAATCGGACCACCTGCATACCACCATAAATTAAAAAAACATCCCGACAAATTGAGCACCTTCTCCATTTTTGAAACCCGAAATCCACGCGGGCGAAGCTGCGGGCGGAAGCTAGTAAAGAATATAAAATTCATATTTAATTAAGGCATCTTAATATAATATGGCGGTTACGTAACCCGTTATGGTGGCCCACGTATGTGTGTTGCTTTCCGGGATCAGCCTGCGTATATCCGGTTCCAACAGGCCAGCGTAGTTGTGTTGAAAGGCAATCATCTCTCTTCAGTCGACATTCCTTTGGACCTCACTCCACTTACCATCAGGTGCAGTGGAGACACTTTGCCGTCCACATATAAAGAAAAAAAATCATATATTTCCAGATTCAGAGATATCGGCAACACTAAGCGCTGCCAACTTCCACCTGTGTTACTTCAAACAAGCCAGTGAACAGTTACAGGTATGTACCACATGAATTTAATTAATAAGAATGTTATGTTCACGCGAATGCTAAACACTGAAATTAAAGTACTTTACGGATTTTATCGCTCAGTCCCCCGGGTGATCATGAAGAATGTAAAGTTTTCGAAATGTCAGGAGAAAATTATAACATAAAAACTGCAATAAGATTTCAATTATATTTATTCTTAACTCCACGTATCATGACTTAAATTATACTTATAATTTAATATCCATAATGTAAATGTTTGTAAATGGCTCATTAAGCATTATACCAAATAAAAATTACAGATAAAAATCACGCATTTATCCCTGAAGGGGTATGTATAGGCGCAACCAGGTCATCTATTCGCGAATGACTTTAGAGCGATGCCGAGCGGCGTAGTTGTACCGCACATGCAGTACAACTACGCCACCAAGGCAGTGAATTAACTTTTATTGTATCCATATTTGTGTCTGATCAGTTACTTATATCTTTTTGATCATATGACCCAATACTTTTGCTACCAACCATGTTGGATAATCTCACCATTTATTAATGTATGGTGCAACCTATTTCAGATTGTCGCGGAGATGGACACGTCGTTTAGAGGCATGGAATCGACCGGCACCATCGGCTACCAGGTGACCATACCCAAGGCCGATCTGGTGTTTAGAGGTGAGATATAAATATGGTGTATTAATTTACATCTTAATCATGTAGCCGCAAGGTGCAATTTATCAAAAAGAAAATAGTGCACACACTCTAAAGAAGTGTACCATGAGAAATTAATTCTGGATCCCCAATTTCTGAGCGATTATATTGTGCTGCTAAACTATGGGTCATTATCCCTTTTATAGAAGGTCTTTTTGACACAGCATGAAAATAACAATTTACAATGAGTAACTAAAACAGTAGGTGTAAAATAAAAAAAAAAGTTCTTAAAATAATAAATATAAGTAAAAGTAATTTTAATTTTACATGATTTAATGCCACTACTACTACTTTAGCAGAATTCATAGCGGTAACATCGCACTTTCAGTTAAAAATAGTTGTAGTAAACTACAAAATGATAAAAATATGGAAGTAAAACTGGGATTTTTTGTGAAAATATTTGTTACTCAAGTATGATTAATGGCATGTTGTTAGTAGAGGTGATGAAGTGTATGTAATTTAATTTAGTAACGCAATGTCAAAATGGCCTGTATGTAAGATAGTATAATAAAATCATAAACAAGATTCATTTTATTTCTGCTGGATATGTACAAATAATAAAAATAAAGTGTACACATTGTAGGTGGCGCTGTACCAGTAATTATTCTACTCCGTATAAATATTTCATAAAAAAATAGTTTTATCGTTCGTTATAAAGTAAAAAGTGTTAATTGTGCAATAACAACCAACAATAAGTGTGTGTAAATGTTATCTAAACATACTGTACATCGGTTGCATAGTAATGAGACAGTACAAAAGTGGTGACTAATAAGTGAAATAAACTGCTAATATCTAGTTGAAACAGTGATTATCAACAATTAATGAGACCCTAGACTCATTGTGCGTGTGACACATAAAGTGAATTGAGTTAAAAGTCACAAAAACATTCATCTAACTAAATTCTAACCACAAAAAAAAAACTGTTATAAATTCAAATCCAAATTTCATTGACTAGTTATAAACTACAAAGTGGTATCTTACTTCGGCTTGTATCGTATTGTGCAATTGGCCGAACGTAACTTGTGACTTTCTATGACTGCGCAGCTGGGCGTGGGTTCGAGACCAGGACTCATAATATGATGCGCAAGAGATTTTTTCAAGTTTTGTGAGATATTTAATATTTTCGTTTTCGGACCTGCCATCTATTATTTAAATGCTGAAAACTTCAATTAATGCCTAGCAAAATACATTGCTCCGCATCGTTCATTACAATTCAGATAGAGGGCGCTTAACACAGTCAAATAATATAATAATAATTATCAACGATGAGTTTTGAAAATATTACATTCCGACACAATAAGAATCGTACTCGTACTAAATCAGACTCACAAAGTAATGTCAATGAACTCAATGAGTTATTAAACCAAACAATGAATAACACTGGCACTAGCCTCCCTGATGTGAGCTATGATGATAAATGTAATCAAGAAATAATCAGTGAACTTAAAAATAAAATCGAGAAGTTGACTATTCAATTATGTAGTGCAGAGGAGGAAATTGAGTTACTTAGTTTAGAAAACAACACACTCAAGCGGTCGAATAAGGAGTTAATGAAGAAAAATGAACTGTACAAAAACATTGCTTATACTCCTGTAAAAAGTCTAATTCTAAACAATCTTCTCCACGCTCTTGCACAAAAACAAAAGAAGTCTCACGAAGCAAACAAACACAGACATTACCGTCAGATGCAAAGATACATAATAAAAGTACACAAACTAAATCAGATAACAAAACACTAAATAAAATAAATTCTACAGAGAAATTAACAATTCACAGCTCGAAAAATGAAATTGAAAGTCTAGAAAAACCAAAAAGAAAAATATGTATTTTGAGTGAAAATAAATACAATAAAATATATGCAATTGCAGACAAAAAGTTTCAACACTGTGAATTATGCCATTACTTAACACCAAATTCTGGCATAAATAATATGTTAAGTAACTTGGAATCCAAGATAAAAAAATTTACTTTAGATGATTTTTGCATTATTTTAATTGGTGAAACCGACTTTAAAACAACTGAAGATTATTCTGATATAATTATTAATATAAGGAAAATACTTGCAAAGGCTCAGCACACAAATGTCATTGTTTGTATGCCTACATACAAAAAGTGTGTAAAAAATACAACAATGTACAACTGGAGAGTAGAACATTTCAACAAGTTACTTTACCAGGATATTTTAACCTATGAACATGCCTACTATATTGACTCTAACAAGAACCTAACATGGGATTACAAAATGTACAAAAAGAATATAGGATCTCTTAATAACCATGGCATGCAAATTATTTTCGAAGATGTAGATGAATTTGTAAAATACATTATCAAAAACCAAAAATGCCCAGAAAATACAGAATACCAACAAACTAAAAATCTTAAAAATACACAAATAACAGAGCAGTTTTTTCTATAATAGACATATAAATATACTTCACCAAAACATCGCAGGCTTAATAAATAAAAGTAATGAGCTTACTATTAGTGTAGAAGAGATGTCAGATAAAGGAATAAAAATGGACGTAATTTGCCTATCAGAACACTTCATGATTGAGGGTAATGAACATTTATTATGTCTTCCCAACTATACCCTGGCTGCATATTATTCTAGAAAAACTAGTCGAAGAGGAGGAACATGCATTCTTACTAAAAAAGGACATCAATATAATGAACTTCGTGATATAGCTCAACTATCTATTCATGGTATATTCGAATGTTGCGCCATTGAATTAATTAAACATAAAACGACTATTGTATGTATATATAGAGTACCTATAACTAATGCGTTAAGTGTGTTCTATGAACAACTCGAAAAAATATTAAAAATTATATGTAAAAAGAAAATAAGCAGAAATATCGTGATTGCAGGTGACTTTAATATTGACTCTCTTAAACGTAATAATATTTTCTTAGAGTTAGAATCATTGCTCTTAAGTTTTAATTTAAAATTACAAGTGAAGCAGCCAACACGACTCATAAGTGGGACATGCATTGACAACTTTGCACACAATCTAGGGATAAAAACCAAATCTCAGGTAATCGATTTTGGCTTATCAGACCACACAGCACAAATTTTAAATGTACCAGTGGAAAAAACAGTCCTAATCAATAATTGGCAAATTCAAAGACGTGACTATAGTGTAGAAAACATGAAAAAATTTAAAGACTACTTAAGAAGTGTTACCTTTTCTGAAATTTATAACACTGATAACTCAGATATAGCTTACAATACTTTCATAGATACTTTCAAATTATTATATAATTTATGCTTCCCTTTTAAAAGAATTACTATTAAATCCAAAGTAAAATCCCAGTGGCTATCGCGTGGAATAAAAATATGCAGTAAAAAAAAGAGGGAGCTTTTGTGGAAATATAGGCTGAATAAAAATGATGTAAATAAAATTACCTTTAAAAAGTATGCAAAGTTATTTAAAAAAATTATTCAATTAACGCAACGAGCACAAAATAATCATAAGATAATGTCAGCAAATAACAAATCCAAAGCTACTTGGGCAATCATAAATAAATCCAAAATGAATATGCCAAGAGACATGATTACTACCATATGCATTGGCAATAAAGCTATAACTAGGCAACAGCAAATTGCTAACGCCTTTAACAATTTTTTTATGGATAAAATACAACCAATCTCAGGCTCTGGTAGACAGGTTACTTCAAATATAAGCAAACCAACCCAGTCAATGTTTATGGCACCAAGTACACCCTACGAAATACTAAAAATTATCAGATCCTTAAAAAATACGTCAAGTGTTGGATATGATGGGATCGCCACTAAAATTGTAAAATATGTAGCCTACCACATTTGTGATCATTTAAGTCATATCATTAATTTAAGCATAAGTAGCGGAACATACCCCGAAAGTCTAAAAATCTCTATTGTAAAGCCATTATTCAAAAAAGACAATAAACAAAGTATGAACTGTTATAGGCCTATCGCACTTATTCCTATATTCTCTAAAGTTTTTGAAAAATATATTTATTCCCAAATATACGATTATTTAGAAAAAAAAACATACTTACCGATTATCAAAAAGGTTTTCGCAAAAACAAATCTATAAATATGGCAATTTTCGATTTCTTACGTAAAGTTATGGATAATGTAGACAAAAAGATACCTGTGTGCGCTATTTACTGCGATATGACCCAGGCATTTGATTATGTTGAGCATGATATTTTACTTAATAAATTAGCTGCTTATGGTATAAGAGGAAACATTTTAAAGCTACTAGAATCATATCTCAAGAATCGCAAACAATATACAGAAATTTCTAATATAAACTTTAATACAAAAAAAGAACAAGTATTCAAATCTAAGAAACGTATTGTTAAATATGGTGTCCCGCAAGGAAGTGTTTTGGGCCCGCTGTTGTTCATTATGTATATAAATGATCTACCAAAAATATCAAAATATCCAATATCTCTTTTCGCTGATGATAGTACGGTTACCATACACTCCACCGATATTAACACCTATGACAATGAAATTAATAATACGATCAAATCAATAATTAATTGGTTAAATAACAATAATTTAAAAATTAATTTAGAAAAAACAAAAATTATGTTCTTTAGTCAACGTTTAGCAGAACCGCCCATTAATATTAATTACCAAGGAACAATTATTAATAAAGTAGATACAACCAAATTTCTAGGTGTAACAATTGATAAAAAACTGAATTGGAAAGCACACACAGAAGAACTAAACAAAAAAATTTGTTCCTCTGCTTATGCCCTGCATAAACTGGCACCTATAATCAGTACTAATGCACTCATCACTGCATATCACGGTATTGTTGGCTCTGTCCTAAGATTTGGCATAATTTTTTGGGGTAATTCTGCCAATAAAGACATGATTTTTAAATCACAAAAAAGGTGTATTAGAGCTATGTTCGGCCTGAAAACAGCTGAAAGCTGCAAATCGTACTTCATTGAGTATAACATTTTAAGTCTGCCTTCCCTTTTTATATATGAAGTAGCTAGTTTCGTCCACAACAATTTAAAATTATTTATGAAATTATCAGATGTCACAATAAGAAATCTTCGCGACAAAAATAGACTATGTACTGTAAAATCAAACACGGCATTAAAGCATAAAAGTATATTTTGTTTGGCACCAATAATTTATAATAAAGTCCCTAACACTATTAAACAACTACCGACCATACAATATAAATTCGCCCTTAAAAAATACCTTCTACATAAATGTTATTACAGCCTATCAGAATTTTTATATGAGGAGAATTAAACCCTACAAACACAATTTTGTATAAAATAATATTTAAATAAATTAAAATCACGATGTTTCTTCTAACAATAATATCTACAAAATGTTTCTGAGAACTATTATAATAACTATATTGTATTAGCACGTTTTATGGTAATAGGGGACCGGCCTATGCTTGATTTTGTACATTA
The DNA here is from genome assembly GCF_014839805.1 of Manduca sexta. Taxonomy (NCBI): domain Eukaryota; kingdom Metazoa; phylum Arthropoda; class Insecta; order Lepidoptera; family Sphingidae; genus Manduca; species Manduca sexta. Next base: position 8,999,041 of record NC_051117.1, on the reverse strand, counting down.
TTCTATATGTAATGGTTAATAATACGAAAAAGAAGCACTCCTGCGAAAACTGCATAACAATTGGTTAAAAAAATGAGCGAGTAATTCATATTTAAAATATTGTAACGTGCAGAAGTGGGCGCGATGTGGGGATATCGCTTCATCTCTTTTTTTCGCACGCGTCGTAATTCCCGATGACGTCACATGTGGATATTTCGTCTCTTTTCTGTTTCTTGTTAATTACCCCTTCCACCGAAATTCAAAGACTTATAACTTGTTGATTTTTTACCGATTTTTCATAATTCCTTCTGTGTTATAATTTATATTATGTAAATATTTGATAATAGTAAAGAACAAAAATGAGTCCGGTACCCTATTATAAGCTATGCGCCTATGCGCTAAATATAAATTTTGTACGCCGTAAAAGGCAAAACATGTAGCTACTTAAAAAAAAACTGAAGATCATGTATAATTTTATTTACACACTCATGTTTTACAAAATAAATATCTTTATCTCTTTATCTTTATCTTTAAATTATAATTTTTGATTTGTGTTATTTTCAGGAATGGTCGACTCCAACTGGAACATAGGAGCTGTCCTCGAGAAGAAACTGCAACCTCTACCATTCACGTTTGCCCTGTCCGGAATGGCGAACCAGGCCAAGCAGCAGTTTAAGTTCGGCTGCGGGCTCATCATCGGCTAGTGAAGCGTCCAGTGCTTACAAACTATATGTTATTAGTTTCCTCACTGTTTATCGATGAACATGGTAACTGTAAATGTGATGTGTAGTCTTTTATACCTCTGCTTGTGGTAATTAATATTTCTTCTGGTTATAGGAATTTATTTACAATGACTTATAATCATAAGTATGCAATTTTATTACCCAGTTGTATCAAGTTGACTTACTGTTATTGGTAAACAACACTAATATTAATATTTGATCCCGCTCGAAAATAAACCAATTAGAATATGTTTTAAGCTTGTTTATTACTTTGTTCTGATTGGTTCGTTTTTTCGAAGGATGGAAAAAGCGATCGGAATTGTTTATTGAAAACTGAGTTTATTTACTCAACGATGGCCAACAATAATAATTGTATAATTCAAATTTACCTATTTGCGTCTTCACGCTAAATCCACCCTTAAAGTCGATTATTTAAGTGGATTACTGTCGCAAATTGCAGTTACTGTGTTCCGTCGCAACGGTCCTGTAGATTGTTTGTCAATATGTAAGGTCTATATCCAGGTTGTTTTGAGTATCTGTTAAACATACATTTGTCTGTCTGTACAGTTTAGTTGAATTGTTTGTGTTAGTATGGATTTGCTACTGACAATATTAATAATATTAGCCCTGTATTATATACTGTCTCATTGCTGGGCACAGGCCTCTACAGCTGAGAGGGATCAGGCCTTAGTCCACCACGCTGTAGTGCGGATTAGTAGACTTCACACTCGAGATTCCTATAAAGAACTTCTCGGGAATACAGGTTTTCTCAAGATATTTTCTTTCAACAACAAATGTACATTAATTACTCGGAGATATTTAGACTGATTTTCGTGATTACGTTGTTCGGTACAAGGAATTCTTACGATGGTCCCACAAAAAAATTTCAAGTTCGTAAGAATGAATGCTGAACCTAATTTCCATAATGTTAACAATCCCATACAAAGTAATACCCGATCCGGCAATCTAAGCCAGTACCTTCTAGTGCCCATACAAACTTTCACTAACCACTATTTTCAACGACCCTTTTTTCTACCTATCTCAAAAATGGACCAATCAGAACAAAGATTTTTGACATGCATACAAATGATTATTTTGATTGGTTCAGTCTCGTAATCGGATTGAAGATTGAGATCGTATGTTGAAAATGATTGTGGTGAATTAGTTTAGTGGTTTCCCTAGTAATGGACATTGACAGTAGCAAGTTCATATGATGTGCGAGTGAATTACAATTTCCTAATTAGTTGTAACATGATGGTACCTCTGTGTATTAGCTTGAAGATATTTAAGCATTATTTGCTGTGTTTACCCTCATTTTTACACTTATATTTTTTTGTTATGAATCGCTTACAATTATTACCAGGCTCGCATTTAGACGTGTCGCTCTGAGTTGTGTAACCCCCCAATCTTGAAATATACATTTTTATTTTACTCAGATGGATTGACATGTTTAATTTAAGATAAGTCTTTTTACTTGAACATATTGCATAATGTTATAATTTAATGTCATTTTATAAATTAATTCTGTAAACCTCTTAATTTAGTGGACTCAGAGATTTTGTTATATATAATTAATTTGGTGTATATTATATTATACCGTGTAGTATTTTGTGAAACGTGAATTTTGGCATCTATTTTTTCATATTTACACAACTTAGAGCGCAAAAGGTCATTCCAGAAAATTCATTTGTTATTCCACTATTCTTCACCAGTGCCGTATGCAAGCGTAAAACTGGGGGTCAAAATGCCCAAGACAGCGTTGAATGTTGCTACAATGTAGAGCCTTAGTTTACGCATAGACTGAGTTCATCATGGATTTATGCTCAATAATTCTGGAATGATCTTAAGAAACAAATAACAATAATTGTATGTCCCGAGCGCGGTCCGATTTTGATTGTAGTTTTGCTCACGACAACTAACGTCTTAATCACTCCAGGTCGATTTGTTATTAGAGTGAAAGGGACAAAATATAATCGAAAGTAAAGCTGTAAGAATCGGACGGACGAGCGACGTTTGCGATCTTTTAATATAATGCGTACAATGAAAGCAATTATTTTTTGTACTTGTAACAAAATATATTTATTAAATGTGGTTCATTATGACTGAATGAGAAATGCACGTTTGTGTGCTAACAGACTTGTAAACAATTTATTTTTTGCTTAGGGGCCCTGTGAGGCAAGGGCCCTTGATTACTGCCTTAATACGCCTCTGTAACTGTTGCATATTAAAAATAATAGGTGTAAGCGTTGGACATCGTCGCCAACGCGCGGGACTCGAGCATATTCTATGAGGTGTAGATAAATGACGTACTGTATATACTTGGCATGTTGTTAAATGTTTATTTTTAATAGAGTTACGTTAATAAATCGATTTTGGATGTTTTATTTTTACATCTTTAACTGATCTTCGAGTATATCACATACACACACATTCAGTCACGCTTTTATACCAATGGGTATAAGAAGAGCACGTAATGCTGCCATTTTTCGCCATGTGTAGTCCTTCCCACGATGTGATACAGGTCCTAAACGCCATTTCAGACACAACTTCAAGACTATGGGCTGATACTGAATAGAGAAATGTTCTTGATTCTTCAGAGGGGCGAATCCGTGGTTTCCACAGATGCTATACGACTGGATTTTCTAGTTATAAATGTCTATGCTGGAGGTTAAAATGCCTTCTTAGTTCATTATTTTGTCTCTAGCTTTGGTACAGAGGGGAGTGGACAATTAATATTTCCATCTCCTCTCTATCTTTCTATTTGATTAATTTCGTTGCGGGATAAATTACTGAGATTTGATTCCGTGAGACTCGCCGAGGTTCACTGTTCGTTGTAGTGGTGTGTGCAAGGGTGGGAAAGTTTGCACGAAAAGTTTTTCTGAAATGTAATATACTTGAATTTGACTAAACTATTAAGGCATTTGTTTCGAGCCTAAAGATTATATTTGACTATGCTAACATTTCGATCAAAATCGATCTTTTGTTAGTATTGTACAAGCAGGCTTAAAATAATCAGTATGTTTAATCAGCGTGTGAGTGCGTCTTTCTTTTTTATATTGATTTACATGGCCGCGCGATCGCCGTGCGGCGAATTCGAAGGCGCTCTAAGATAGTTTACTTTTTTGTAATCTGTTATCTTGGACTTTGGTACTCAACAATTTTAATGACAATTATGCCATTACATCCTTTTATTGTATGTACATTATGACAGGACAGGGTAATTAAAAGACAGATTAGTTTAAAAATAACGTAAGTTTATTACATGTAATGAAATAAAAATATCGATAACTTTTTATTCGGTTACATGTACAGCCGAATAATCGACTCATCCGTAGTTTTGGTACAACACTATTATTCGACATAAAACATTTAAAATCGGAAAGGCAACGTGACGAGAATCATGTCAAATGGTAAAAAATATGATGCAATGTGATGTCACTGTTGTAAGCAAAGATTTTAGTACGTACGCACACGTTATATAGTAAAATTCACCATTCAAGTCATAAGTTAAAAAATACGTAACGCACATAAAAAAACCTTTGCACACCGTACATCTTAAATACCACAGCGACTCACTACGATGCGAACAAGCTGGGTGGACACACCGAAATAAACGGAAACTACCAAATTCTTCCAAATAGTAGAAACTGTCGACCCAACTTTGTTATATAAACTAATAATTTTATGTTATCTCCTTATACCAAAATATATTATTATGGCTTGAGTTATAATTTTAAAGATACATACGGTCTATAATATATTTTTATTCGTGTTATAAATCTATACGTAACCTAACACTTAATATTAACGTTTGCAACACTTTTAGGTTCGCAACGTGTCATTTAGAGATCTGTATTGTGTTACTTTCATTTTGTATTGTTCTTTTTGGCTTAGAAAAATAAATTTTGATATGTACGCGAATATAGATCGTAAAATAATTTAGTTTACTGTTGTTTATTGAATGTTGAAGGCGGATCGTAGCGCTATTTAAAATCTATGTATGAGGCGATAAAGAGATGTCGAAGATTTACGTGACGCTAAATAAATACAATGCTGTCTCGTGTGAATATTCCCCCGTCACGTTTCTCGACTATTGCCTAGAAAGGAGTAACTAGAGTAACATGTTATTAACATATATGTAAGTGTCTTCAAAGAAATTTAAAGGCATAGCCTAAGCCGCTAGAAGAGTGAAATATTGCACACCTGGTGGAGCACTAAAATGGGATTGTTAGGTAATTCCTCCAAAGTGATTATTTTTCTATAAAAAGGGGCTCACGCGGGCGACTGTGAGCCAAATCTAAACCTTACGTCTGTATTTGAGAAAACTTATACTTTCATTTCAAAATATCTGAATAATTTCATCAATACTATTGACATTGCTTCCATATTTAGTTAACACAAATGACGTTCTAGGCAAAAAGAACATTACAAAATACGCCAAAATAATCATCTCAACGATTGGCAGGATCATCATGACATCAGCGCAGTCATCGTTCATACAAAAAATGCTAATTTTATTTGGTGTGAGCGAACACTACCGAAGAAAATGCTTGCAACACCGCCTTCACTATATTGCCAGATACAAAATATTATACGTGTACAAAGCATTTATACGAGAACGAACATTATTTTAACATGGCAACAAAATTTCAAAATATTGTTTCGCATGGTAACCCAGAGCGGCGGTGTTTCCAGCATAAAAATATATATGTGCTAACAAAAAAATGTCCTACAAAGCGACAAACAGCAATTATACTAAGTACAACGGGTGTTACATTTAATTTCTCAACCTCATAATGACAAATTGACATTTCATATGAAAAATAAGGAAGAAATTAATCACAGATTGCGTAATAAATTGTTCAAGTGATTCCAAGGCGCGGGTAACATCGAAGGCATAGACAATCTAAACACCAGTGTTGCCGTGTGCGAAATATTATAATCTTGTTTGGATAGATTTCAATGAGAATTTGTTAAGTGTGCCACAAAATTATAGATTATAATTCTAAATAACATTATAATGTGAAATAGAACTTTAGACCAAATGAGGCAAACAACATTACTATTGCATGCTATCCTATATGACGGAATACACGCAAAAATATGTTTTATATGATCGTTATTAGACAAATGATTGCATCAAATCGTGTGACAAATGTTGCCCACTGACTACGATACTTACTAAACGCATCCCGAGAAATCTATCCAATCGTAAACCACGTCACAGAGGGAGATATAGCCGCGTTTACATGACACATCTTCCACGAAAAAAATTAAAACTATATTTAAAAAAAACATTAAATACCTATGAGATATAGCGATGACTTAGCCCCAACGCTGGGCTCTCGTTTCGTATTAAGTTGGATTTATGCTATGGGGACAGATTTATTTACATAATGCTATCTCGCTCGCTCGCATGCCCGTGTGTTGCCAACTTGCATATCGTGAAAACAACCGAAAACACCGTTACGATTATTATTTATGCATTTCAACACTTGAGCGTGTGCTGTTCGATATTCAAATTGTGTTATGATTATTAAAGCTTTTGTTAGTGTGAGGAAACTAGTTTTGTCTAAATTGTGTGTTGCCAGTCTAATTGAAGTATTCTTGAGATGTTTATGGTGTGATTTTTTATTTTTCATGCAAAAAAATATTTTGTGATGATATTTAACGAACAAAACACGCCCAATTCACATTTAGATACAGTACAAACGATTAATATCTAAACTTTAAATGTTCGTTACATTTATTATTAAAACCGTAGCCTAACAATGTTTTTTTCTTTCCCGACATTACATATTAAATTGTGAACACTTTTTTATCTACCGTATTGCTGCTATCCTTAAGCGTAGGAGAAAGTTTGTGCGGCCGACAGATGGCAGCAGACGTCAAGAAACAAACAATACATACAATATTCGACCATATAACGTAATATTAAATTCGATGGAATAACGGCACGATATAAAAAACTTTAATGTAATGATATTAAAGTTTAATATATCTTGACAAAGACAATAACCGCTGGTAAATTACATAACATCTACATTTAAAGGCTTAAAATGAGTTAGGAGACAAGTTAACATATTTTCCATTACATTTTATACTATTTTATCCCTTATTGAATCATTTTCAATTCAAAGTATACAGTAAAGTACAGGTAAAATAGTGGAAATCATTGTATTATATACACCGCCATCTATCGGCCGCTTCACGAAAATACAAGCCACACACAAATCTAATGATTTCACCATTTCCACATACCAACAACTATATTTAAGACGAAATTTAAATTGATCATATTTTCACATTGTGTGTCGACAAATGCTGAAAACGAGTAAGCTTTTTTTTCTTTTTATTTTTAAGAATTTTCAAATTGAAGTAAAAATTTTGTCAATCTCTTTAGTTGTAAAATGAAAAGTAACTATTTTTTTTAAAATTAATCTTTTCAATTCTCTATACCGTAACTTAAAATTAGAACGGCTACAACAGAGGACGACAAAAATATTACCCTGACTAAATCAGCATGACATCTCTACCATATGCAAATATGTCGAGATATCCAAAGACCATAGGTCATTGCAGGCACCAAGCCCCCCTCAAACCGACAGAGGGGGGTCCGGGCCCCAGTTAGCCCACTCGTTTCCAACAACGCAACACCAATGAAACTTTAAAGCGTAAGTCTCGTTTGCCGCCATCAGCTTCTGAGCATTAAGACTATTTCTATTATTGGCATTTGTCTGGTCCATAAATGATAATTTCAACAATTACGGCAGCAAAACTCGACGTCTGTACGAATACAGAAAGGTAACTGTTATATCCGCGGTCCCGTGTCGACTGTCGATGTTCTTTATCGATAAAACTATCGATAAATCTGGATTGTTACGTTTATACATTTCTAAAATTTATATAATTTAGGATATAACGATTATATTTAATGACGATAGACAGGATTATTTTATAGTACTTAGGCACGAGAAATGTGTTTGGAATATACCATGCGGTATTGCACCTGGTCTGGGGAGAATGGGGACTTTTGGACCACGTATTTTCAGTGCGGTCCTGGACTTCTTTAGATAGTTATTTTGATATAAAGACTGTTATAACATAAAACTCGATTCAAAAGTTTCAATTTAAAAGACAAAGGGAATTTTTGGGACACATAGAAAATCCTGGTCATAATTATTAAATCCTAATAGGATATCTAAGGGGACATTCAACATTAATAATTATAAACTATAACTCATGGACTGTAATTAGACAGGCTGCAGATTACGATCAGTTAGAGATTATGCTTTGAATAAATAGTCCTATATTATGGTCGAACAAACAGACTATAGATTAAAATAACGACAACACCAAAAGTTATCACATTGGACACATAATACCTCAAAACATCCAATGAAAAGACCAGGAGATAAGGTTGAAGAGCAATCCCATGTCAATATAATTATTACCTGATTTCTTCAAAAACCATAGATGGGGCCAGACCAGGACAGCTTCGAACAATCCCATATAAAAAACATCCAGAAGTGACACGTATCCGTAACAAAAGACCGCAGAATCACACACTCTAGGCAGTGAGCGAGCGAGCGTACCTTCTTACCTTGTGTTATAACTCCATGTCCTGCGCTTCGTCGTCGCTGAAGTCGCTCATAGACGATTCAGAATCGGAGTTGTTGCCGTTGGCTGGCTTGGAGCCGGACGATGCCGACGCACCACCCATTCCTGTGATCGCGTCTTTTTCCAATAACGCCTCCTCTGTGGCGAATCTTCGGACGTAATCTGCAATTTATATTATTTATGTAATTGCAATGTTGGAAGGAAGACGATTCTGGAAGGAGTTGGCCTGGCTAGACACATAGCTGGCATATCACGCACAACGGCCCGTCTTGCTACAGGCTAAGTGCGGAAAAAGGAGCCCGTCAACATAGAACGTAATGTTGAAGATGGACAGCATGGTGAAAGTTGCATGAAGACTTTTAATGCACGCCACTTCAAGAAATCATTGTAGAAGATTATTTTGAACAGAGGACACCTTGTAGCTGGTTAATATGTAATTGGTGTACTTTGAAGTGAATGAGAATGCCAAACATAATCCTCGCTTGATTAGGAACGTAACAGTTTAAATGTATGTTACAACAGTAGTGGCGAAGGGCCCATATAATCCGATTCCTGCCGGCTTTCCTATCAATATTTAGGTGAAATCTAACTGTCATTGAAACGATTTGTAGCCCCTATTCATGCAAATTACCAATATGTTGTGCGAGGCTCCCTTTCGGAGATTTTCACCCTTCGCCACTGCACGACAGTGATTAATAAGAAACCTATTGTTGCAACTTCCACTCGTCTCGTTTTAAAGTATAATTCCTGACGTATTACGTAACACGATAGATAGTTATAAAATCACTCCGCAACGAATAAAATTGCTTGAAAATGAAAACTTTCAGCCATCGATCGTGTTGCCTTGAAAAAGTTTGCAAAATGTACAGACGGTAGAATAAATTCAGCATCGAAATAATATTGACCTACTTTAATCGCTACTTTATATTTGAAGACAAAATATCAAGATTGTGCAAGTTTGCATGTTAAATATCGTGTTACATGTTCCATATCTGTTTAATGTATCCGTTTATTTCGGGCTCCAAAAAAAGGGCATATGGAAATACATACATTAATAAAACCTTTTATTTTCTACGCACTCTGTCTTACGGTATTTTTTCCAACGTAAACGTCTGCACATTTTTAGGCTATTATATATGTTTTTTATGGCTATAATATACTTATGCGTCTTTTTTTATTGCTTTGAATGACGAGACGACCTTGCCGTTCGCCTGATGGTGAGCAATACGACCGCCCATAAGCAGTAAGAACAGCATCTAACACCTTAAATTACAAAGTATTGTTTGGTATTCTACTGCGCTCGCCATCCTCAGACATGAGATGTTAATTCTTATTATGTCCAGTAGTTATAGCTGCTTGGCGGCAGAGATAGACATTGCGGTGGTACCTATTCAGGCGGACTCTCACGTATGAGAGACCTACCACCAGTAATTTCATTCAACTGGTGTAAATTGATATTAGAAATTAGCGACATATTCACCTGAGACTTTCTTCTTGTACTCCTCGGGCTTGTGTAGATACATGGCGGCCGCGTCGCCGTTCAGCGGGTCGATCGGGTTCGGATACGTGAGCAGCTGCGGCAGGAACGACTCGAATATGTTCGACAGGTCTGTAACGCAAATATCAAGCTGGATAAAATTTATATCATAGAATATGATGTAAAATTTCTTCTATTATATATTAAACTGCGATAAAATCCGAAAAATAGTTTAATTTTAATGTCTTAGTCATGTAAACATAAGAAATTATCATAAAATATGGTCAAAATATTATATGAAGAATGTAATGCTAAACTCTTTTTTTTATACAGGCACACAATCCCTCTGCACCTGATGGTAAGTGGAGTGGGGTCCAATAGAATGTCAACTGAGGAGAGATTATTGCCGCTCGGCAGTCGACACAATTATGTCGGCCTGTTGGAACTGGATATACACGTGCTGATTCAGGAAGGCGACACACTTGTGGGCCACTATGCCGGGTTTTGTCACCTTGTGTACGATGATCGCTATCCGGGCGGATATAAAATGTATCCTACCACCAGCAAAAGTTAAGACTAGCAATAATAATATATTCAGCAAGAACTTCCAGATTCGTTTACTCTAACGATAATACTTCAATAGTTCTTTACACAAACGACTTGAAGGTAATTTCACAATTTTCAAGTCAAGTTTACATGGTAAAAAATACTTGGGGTCGATTTCTGAAAGTTTTCTTGCAAACCTCGCTTAAATCTATTGAATTTGGCCATTAATGTCTTTACATTAATATTCATTTCCGTTAAAGCACTAACTTGTGTCTTATTTTTCATTGAACCCGCTTTCAACTTCTTTTGTAATCAAATTGTTGTTGTTTTACTTTTCAAAACTATTTAAGTTAAGCAGTGTAAAATTATTATATAAAAAAAAATCAATTTAAAAATACTCTTTACTTGTGTTATTACATTAAATGTCAAAATGAAAATATATAACAAAGAAATAATAGACTGTCGTAAGTGGAATTTACAATTTAAGATTATAATTTTCAATATATTTACGTTTACAAATCACGTACAAAATAATTATGTTAAATAGGGCAAATTGCTAGAGCAAAATATTTAATATTATGTTATAAATAGAAAGGAATAACAGCCACCAAATAAGGTTATAATAAAATTGCGTGACTGAATTCCGACGCGGTTATATCGCGGAAAATTGAACACCCTTGCGGATATCTCGCGTACGGATAATAAAAAATACACCCACCATTTCCTTTTCAGGGATTATTAATGTATCAAAACAAAAAAATCATTTCATATATGAAGATGTATGTTCAAAATTTCATATTTTATAAGTCATTTTCAATGTTTCGAGTAAAAATTAAATTTGTCATTAATTCTAGGCTATAAGATGTCTTAAAATATTTATATATAAAAAATTCATGACAAATTAACAAAAAAAAAACATTATTAATTTAACGCATGGGCCAGTCATTCCCAATCTCCTCAAGTCAAGAAACATCATTGCCAATCTCCTCTGTATATATAAAGTCAAGGAACAGCTGCATATTTACATATATAACAACTGAATTATGAATAGTCCATGCTATATCCATATTTAATCTTTTTCTTTACAGAGAAGATTGGGGACTAACTGGAACATGAATAAAAATATGCTGAATTTTATTGAATTTTTCAATAATTTTATACCTGTCTAATTTTAGGCTTACCGTATAGCGCGGTCCATGCCTGATTGATGACGTCCAGACAGACTGTGCCAGAGACCTCGTCTATGTTGGGGTGGTACACCTTGTTCATAAACCCTATGGACGGCGACTTGAACGGGTAGTGGTCAGGCAAGTGCACTCGCACGCGCCACACACCGCCTTCGTAAGGTGCTGTAACCGAAATACATTTTATTATAAAAAAATGTCTATGAATGATGTTACTTAAAAAATGTCTAATGATACTTCAAAGTATATCGGTTTAATAAAAAAAGGTTTTCTGTTGCTCATGTATATATCAATATCAATATATCTGTCTTTGTTCGCAATAACCACTTTTCCATTATCAAATCTTACTATAACTTAAACACTCATCCCCTTATTCATAGACGTTTTTTATCTAAGGACTGAGATACAACAATATTAGCCAATCACAACAGCCCTATGGCTACGCACTGCGAAGGCGGCCATGCCGCCAGCACTGAGAAACAGACTTGTTGTCACAGCTTCACTCCGTATATATCACACTTCAATAAGGGGGTTAAATTATAAACTTTGGGTGAATAAATCTAAATTGCTGTCAAGAAAATATCATTCGGTCCACACGATGACCCTTAAAAGCACTGTACGTAGACCCATCAATTTAGTTATTAACCAAGAGATACGATAAACAAAACAATAATTGTAACTTCGCGAATAATTTACGTCCATTATCTGGTTTAATAGTAATAAAAAATACATTGTTATTTGGATGAATCATAATATTGTTTACCAAAATCGCTAATATCTCGCCAGCGCCACTCTCACATAAATGTTTCATGCATCAAGTAATGGACAACACAAATCATAAATATAAGTGTATATATATCTCAATTATTTTAAGGGTGTTACAGTTTATACATTTAGTCAAGAATTCTACAGTAAAAGCACCAATACTACATTTTTAAAATCAGAAATTATGTAATAATAAATTATTAAATCATTTTATAATTTAAAAGTATACAATTAAATTATGTCACTAAGTTATCACTCGTCCAATCAACTAACTAACTAATTTTATTAAATACTAGTTTTATGATTTTATAAATTAAAACAATATTATTTGAGAGTTTTCAGCCGTCACACCCTTCACTACAGCTCCTGTAAGCCAGGATCAGCAGTGGCATGCATTTTATGACACCGAGCAATGAAGCTCGGCGAGTCTCAGGGAAAACTAATTTGTCATTATCCCGCTACGAAATTAATCAAATAGAAAGATAGGGAGGAGTTGGAAATATTTATTGTCCACTTCCCTTCCTACAATATTATTTGCATACCCTCTATACATATTACAAACGTCATACAGATGGTTGATATTTAACAGACTATCCAAATATTGGTCTATGAAATAGGTAATTTACACCCTTTACCATGATCCAAGTCCGTCCCCAAACACAAGCATAGTGCTAAGAGCTTAAAGTGTTCGTAAACAGCCGTTAAGACCGAATGGTATTTGAACATCAAACACCTCATATTGTAATGAACAATAATAAATAACTCAGTAATTATAGTTTTTAACAAGTACGGGGTTTCATCAAATCGACAACTGCAATTAACACTACGCTTACTTGAAAATGGAAACTTAATAGAGGAGACGTTTAAAGTGAAATCATTTTATAATACTAGAGCTTTCTTAATGAGCGTTTTGTGTAATTCAAGAATTCTTCATTTTATAGCAAAAACAAGATATTTCATAAGCTTATAAATGATAAGAAATAATAATTTTCCATTCTAACAGAAATTAGCCAAAAATCGAGTTAGCGTTGTGTTAATTGCTGGCATTGAAAATAAATCCCGTAAAAAAGGTGTGCACTTTTTTCATTATCACCGACGTAAGAAGTTTTGTCGCAAAATACCATTACAAACGTAATCACAGCGGCAAAATGCAGCTGACGATTGAATTTAAGCAGGCATTAGATATATCGATGAATAACACTGGCTTATAAATCCATATACAACGTATGAAATATGGCCAATTACTATGGCAACTGCAATTAACCATAGCGGCTGCAGATTGTAACTGCAAACGATTTTTTTTTTATATTTATCCCGTGTACTCTGATTTGCCGTTGCGATCGCGTTTGACTTGTTACTATATTAATAATATTGATAAAAATATACTTACTTCCAGGGGGACCGAAGAATTTCACACAGAACTCGTTCAGACCTCCCAAGATCGTCACCTCGTGTTTACTTTCGATACTGTTGCGCTTTGTTAAGCAAATTAATTACACAGCTGTATATAAACATTTGCATTGTTCAGCAAAGAACGAATAAATATTGCTTTAGTTTTAATTCAGAATTAAAAATAAATATTTATTTTTACCTTATTATTTAATCTAGGTATAACAAGGATTACCCCAAAATACACATTTGAACTCGAAATGCACGTCCCCCCAAAACGATTTCTTGAATCCGTACCTGTATTATATTTATTAATTAAAAACGTTATCCAGTAGATATAAAAATTAATCATCCACATGACTTTTTCATACAAAACCCATAAACAAACCAAAAGCTACAACATTGCACGTGTTCATTGCTATACGTGTTATAATCCCTTTGCCTTCTAGGGAAAACAATCCTCTAAATAGCGACTTATACTATTCACAAAAAAAGAACTTAATTTAAGGCAAACATTTCTTTAAAATTTTTCATGTCCTAAATATGGTAGAGTTATAGCCATATACTTGTTAAAATTTGAAACTCATATCTTTTAAATCCCGACAGCATTGAGTCCAAACTTAAATCATATATTTACTTTCGCATATAGGAAGTTGTGACACCGTAGTGCACTGATAAATGATAAGATTACGATTGAGACATGCGTTGTTGGTTAGACGCGAAATCTGAAATGTGTGAATATTGACGTCATTATGAACTACATAGCATGAACTCTGTGAAGGAAGGCAGAAAATGTGTTTTAATGTCTATTCTATTTATTCATATCTCTATGTTGTTTGGTTTGATAAATATCTATAAAGGAATATTTTAAAAGAGATCATGATCTGTTTTTGCCTATTTAATTTCGTCCCACAATTTAATAGAGGGCGAATTCATTGTTATCAAATGAAGAGTAGAATGTTATCATTATTACAATAACATTGTTAGTAAACTATAGTGATAACGGTAGATAAAGGCATAAATATTTTTTTAGATAGCAACAACAAATAGTAAGACAAAAAATCAATGAAAACTCCGAAAGAAATTATTTCCAAATATTTAGGTCATCAGAAAATACAAATTCGCGTACTATTTTTATGTTAGGGCAATGCAGTTTTTTTCTTTTTTTTTTAATTTTGATTATAAAAATTTTTATGTGTTTTCAAATTATTATTTTTATTTTTTTTTATTTTATTCTGCTCACCTTATTCTATACTATACTATATATCGAACTTAGTCAAACCCAGCCTATACTCGGCGTAGCTATAAGCTGTGATTTCTACGAATACATTCGCATGGACTCATTCTGCTCGACTTTTCAATATCTGCGATATAGACACTGCTAATTGGACAAGTCGCAGACAAATCGATCGTCTCGAAACTCCCGGCTGTCCGTTTGAGGCTTTTTATAACAATTTCGTAAAAGTTTTTGGTTCTTTGTTAGACTATATTAGCCATTCACAAAACTTCCCAGCTGAAGATCAGCGCTGGTTTTTTTATCAGCATGTGCTGAGCTGGGGTCGCTTTTGTGACGAGCAGATAGATTTGAAGTATTTTTTTTTTGTTAGTTATTATGTAATTTTGTTATTACAAATAAATATTTTCTTTCTTTCTTTCTTTCATTCCATTATGCTAGGAAAGTAGTCAAGTCAGAGACATCTTGGAACAACGTAAGAAAAAAAATCGCGATTTTGAGATTGTACTAAAACAAAAAAAAATATTTTTCTTAATGTTTAAAAATTACAAGCATCATTATTTTTTTATTATTGAACTAAATGATAACTTTTTAACTAAATATTGTTTTGACTACACTTCAATTAATCTTAATCAACAAGTAAATTAAAAACATATTTCTTATTGTTTCTAATACCTACACAGTCCCAGACAATGGAAGTTCTTTTGCGATAAGCACTGAGTGACTGTTTAGGAATTTTGCGACGATTCTAGTAGAAACTTCTAGATAATTTGACACTAAACGCCAGGACATGAACTATTTGTGTATTAGGTTTCATTATTGCACAGTTAGTTTAGTTAGTTTAACTGGCAAGGTTAAAGAGGTAATCGTATCTATGACGAAGTAGAATGGATGAAAAATATTATTTTAGAACATCAAACATTTTATTATACGTAAATGTTACCAATTGGAAAACAAATTTGAAAAATAATTATTTTTCTAACGATAATGTTCTCGCCTCTACTAGAGAGAAGATAAATATTACTCATTCTTTTAAACACGTTCTGTTACCAATCTATATAAAATTTTACAAAAATCTAGAAAATTCACACTAATAACAAATTATTAGAATTGTCGCCAATTTTAATTCGATAATAATGTAAAAACACTGGCATAAAATATTATAGTATCGCACGAATAAAAAACATAATTAACATACTACTGATTACGCATGACGTTGCCCGCATAAAAAAGTAATATCACGCTGAGAAATCGTGATAAATTTATAATTAGAGATAAAAATAATAGTATTAGTCATAAATTCAAGTAATACCGAAGATGCCACGGCCACTGTTTTAAGATGGGAAGTTTGTTCTCTATTTTTTTTTAAACGCAATGGGGAAGAATTTATGATAAAATATGTGTGTGTACTTTTGGAAAGGAAGAAATTAGCTCGAATTACAAAAAAAAATATTATTTCGTGGCAAAAGTGATATTTCGACAGTGAAAAGCCCAGTGACCTGTTTTTGTACCTTCATATATTTTTTTTTGCCATAAAGCCATTATCAACCTCTTTATAAATTAGTTTTGGGGAGATTTGATACGATTCCCCTGACATAGTTACTAAGCCAACATGGTCTATGACCCATACTCTCTGCATAGTTGAAGAAGCCTGGGCCTTGTAGTGGGAGTAAACTATAATACATGGCTGATATAATCATTAAATGTATCAACTACTGAGAGAGCTGACGTCATGTAAAACGACAAACCCTTTCTGCAACATATGCGGGGCATGTCGCGGCGTTGTGTGGGTTAAGGTCAAAAGAATAATGGCAGAATGTGTATTATAATATTAACATACAGACAGACAGCATAGGATTATTTGTAGAGATTTTTTTTTACCTATGTTTGTTTGAAAATTTTAAATAAAAGAAATCGGCTATATGTGTTTTATTTGTTAGAATAGGGAAGGATATTTTACATTTGAAGTTTCATGGGCGTACCAAATAATAATGATTATGGGTACAGATTCTACAGAATACAAAAAAAAATTTTTTTTTTTTATATAAAGACACATCGCATTTGTAATATTAGTAAGAACTAAATTTATTTTAAAAAAAAGAGTCTTGACATACCGACAGACAACAAAGTAATTCTATTAGGGTTCCTTTTTTTCCCATCGAGGTACGGAACCCTAAAAATGATCTCAGAGTTGAGGTACCTGACTTAGGTTTTCATTTGGAACCTTCACTTAGTGATCCATATAACACCTAATATATTAATCTCTACCAGAAACAGAGAAGACTGGCATCTATGGTGGCTAACTTTATTAAAAAATAATTTTACATTAGTAGATTACATATCCAGAATGTTACTAAAGTTTATCTCATATAATGCTAGTCATTTTAAATAGAGGAAAACTACTGTACGTAATTCGATCGTCATGATAATATTAGGTAATTATCAACACAATAAATAATAAATATATAAATATTGATAAACCTTCACTGCCTCGGTGTCGTTGTTGTATGGCGTGTGCGATACTATTGACATTGTATGGTGTGTGGTCCTGGGTGTGAATCCCAGGTGAGGCAGTGACATTGGGTTTTAAAACTTAATATCAGCCCAGGCTATTTGCATCCGATATGGAAGTAGGCCCACCCTTTATCACATCATGTCACAGAAAAGTTAAGACCCTGGTTATACCTTAGCCAACCTCTTCAGGGATAAAGGTGTGCTGTGTGTGTGTGTTAAATCCTAACAAATATTACATTTTTTTGTCCTCTTTTAGGGTACTTAATTCTATTTTTTCTACTTGATTTGACCCAGACTGTAATTATTTTTTAATTATAAATAATTCTGGATAAAATATTTATTGTTAATTTTTATTGACTTAGTTTTCATAACTAGCAAGACCGATGTCACTGGGGATCCTGATGAAATTGTGTTAGAAAACACAACACTTACTATTAATCCATTTCAATCAAACCCAGGACTTGTAGAACTTATATTTATACTATTTCTAGGAGTGGTTTGAACATCTTCGTAAACTTCTCCATTTATAAAATTATTAAATATAGTACAAGATGATGACAAAGATATGCACAAGATGAAATGATTTGATATATTATGGAAGAATTTGCCTGTAAAATAATGTTAAACTGCATAATATATGAATATATATCTTTTAAAGAAGCTTTAAAAACATTATGGTAATTAAAAACTGCATAAAAAAAATGATTTTAAATCCTTTGCCTGTGTAGTACATTTTAAAAGGTGGACTTAATAAGTGTTTTTAAATCTCAAATTACTGAGAAAATAGTTTTTACCAAGTATGTTAAATGAGGTTTAATACAATGACTTTCATTTCATTGCTAAGTGTGTAATACAATTTGTTTATCTGGAAGTTACTATATTTGTGATCTGTCCAGACAAATGTTTGGCAAATCACCAAGGGAACAATGAACTTGGGAAGTTACATTATATACCTTTGCACTTCAGAGGGTAGATATATTTTACTATCAACACTTTAAATTATAATATTACGAATATGTGTAAATATACCTACGTGTTTTTGTTATTTTACGATTTAATTTATAAATTGTTTAAGTAAAGGTGATAATGAATAATTAATGGTTGATCATTATTATTTATAAAGATAACAAAGGAGCAAACACATACAGCCTATTTGTATAGCAAGAATAGACAAGCAAACTAGCAATTACACTTAATTATGCTTAACAGAATAGAATAGTGCTATAACGTGCGTGAGGCCATTACAAAAAATGCGCAATTGAGACCGTGGCCCAGTTAGCGAATTACGAAATATTACATTCTAGTGGACGCGGAAGAACCGTGCTAACGTAACGTACCAACGTGTTTATCAACGTGTTATATATAGATACGTTACGGACCTGTACAAAGAATGCACGCATAAGGTCTCGTTATGACAAAAATGTGTATCACTAATATAATTGAGCCTGAGGAAAACCATTTCTATCGTTAATAATGACATATACACACCCCATATTGATTTTATAAAGGGTCGTGACAATCAGCTGACGGCCCTTCAGCCAGTTATTTACATGGTCGCCCTCAACGCAATAGCTTCTTTGTAATCACGATAACAAAGAAAAGGATACAGCTTGATCACATCTGTGTCCATGCGACGTTTCCCAGCGCTCGGTGACGACATCTTCGTGATCTATTACTTATAAATCACAATATCGAACACGAACACTAGAAAAAACTCACACGAAACGCAGCCAAAACCGATTTCTCGTCCACCAGCAGCAGTCAGAAAAATAACATTGTAGAAAAACAATGGACACAACCATAGACTAAAATTTCGAAGATGATGTGTAATGAAACAATGTTGCCAGATTTAAAATTACCATAAAATACTGAAAGACATGAGGTATAAATAAAATTAACCGTAATCAATGTGAATGCAGCCATAACCATAGACAATAATTATAACTGGGAAGATAATGCGTCAAAAATTAAAAAGTTAGAAGAAGTAGTCTATGTATCGTCGAGAAACTTTGCGTGTGTGATCTAGAAAGATTATTTATAATTCCTGTTTTAATTATAGATTTCTTTAAGTTTTGTGCATCCCAAAGTTAGTTAGTAGTGAGCGCGAGTGAAACGCGACGCTGTGTTGGCGTACCACGAATGCGGAAACATGTGTTTTGATGTGAATATTTTTTGATGATACATGACAAGTGGACAACAAACCGTGGTTTTACTAGGAATACACCCGCAGGGATTGTCGTTTGGAGTGATAAAAACCTTTATTAGAACGTCTGTAGTGTCTAGCGACGTGGTGAACTGTTGGGGAGGCAGTGGGAGTGGTAAAGTTAGTGACTTCCGGTCGTCATGTTTGCCTGCCGCTGAAGAGTCAATCTGTATTCGAGTAAGGTCCCACCGCAGGCATGGCGAACACAGGAATAGGGTCGTTCGACCCGAGCGACATGAACCGGTTTGTTTTTCCCACGCCAATTATAAATTTTTACTAATATGACTTAATAATATTGGGCCAAGTTTGTTCAAAATGAGCATGCAGTGGTTTTGGCTAATATGAGCTGTGAAGGCCTAATACATATCTTCAAAAACGAACACAATCTTCCTCAATTCTGAACCTAAATGCATTTTCAAATAAATCAAAATGTTTTTTTATGTCTGACCCATCTGCACCAAGGTAAACCACTTCAGCTTGCCTGTTATTAATTTCTAGATTACATAATCAAAGAAATTAAAAATATTCAAAATTTTTACTTCTTGGCATCATTTTCATTACACAGCCACATTTACAGAAATATGATGTCACACTCCAAAACCATATACATAAACAAATTTGTTATTTCTTTGTCCATAAACAATGTGTAATAAATAAATTAAGGGTTCCTTGTTTTTGTGTACAATTTAAAAAATGCTTTACCAGAATCTCTTATTGAACAATACTTTGATAGTATTAAATTTTTCTCTCTTCACATATATGTAAGACTTCCTAGAACTAAAGTCTTCATACTTTTTGAGGATTTAAAGTAGCCCATATGTTAATCCAGGACAGGTAGTAGTATCTTTATGCCACATTGCATCTAAACACATGAAGTGGTTCCTTCATTTTATTCTATGAATCAATTTATTACGCAGAGTTTTATATTGTAAGGTTTTTGAGTACATGACATAGCATGCAATGCAGACACTTTTGTTGCAATAAGAAAGCCACCAGTGCACTTATAAGATATATTTTAAATGTCACTATTTCTATGAAAATGTGTTGTATTTTCTTACAATTAAAGACTGCAATTAGCTGTACAAATGCAAGTATAAAGGATTGACATTGTCATTTTGTCTGAGGTTTTTCTTAGAAAATCATTTTACACTATGAGTAGGTGTTTCAAAAGGGCATACTCGTTTTTATTATGTCTTCTCAGCAATACACAAATGTATTTAGATTTTGACCAATTGGAAAATAGTGTTTAAATATGTTAAAATATTATTTATAATTGCAAATCAATCCATTAACTTTCATTGATAAGCCTCTGCCGGCAGCACTTTGAGAGTGATTTTAAAGGCTACGAAATAATCTATATTTGTTAAAAAAAATTGATAGCTTAACAATAAATGAGTTAACAGGTTGTATATTAGGATAACAATATTCTCATTATTTATTGTAGTTTTTAACACTTGTTTCTAATTTATCAAAAATAATATCAGCCTTGTATTTGCATGGGCCTGCTATATTACTGAGAGAGATTAGACCTTAGTCCACCACTCTGGCCTATTGAGGATTGGCAGACTTCAAATACTCTCAAAATTCTTGTTGAGAATTTCTCTAATGATTTGAAAATTGATCAAATGCTTGATGCTTTTCTGTTTCTAGGAGAAATAGTTTCATATTATGTATAATTGTTGATATAACAGGGTATACATAGAGATGTTTCTTTATAAATATGTGCATGGCTAAGTGACTTGATTATACCTGATGGTCATTAGAGTGGTGTACAATAGAATGTTGACTGATGATAGATGATTAGACCCCTATGACCCTTTAGCAGTAGTAATCCCTAGTATTAAATGCCACAAATACATAAGTTATTATTGTGCAATAGCAACAAAACTTGTTTTTGTTTTTACAACTAAACATTGTATAGAAACACTATGACAGTGAAAAACAATGTCACACTATTTGCTTTTGTTTATGTTCTACATGTTCTTTGTTTTTCAAACACAATAATGCGAAAATAACTGTATCATAACGACCAAATCAAAATGACATGTAAAGAATGTAACTTTGTGTTTATTAAAAAGAGGATGTTCATATCAGCTAACAATTAATATTAATATATATAACTAAAGAGTTTTGTTTGTACATGCTAATCTCAGGAACTGCTAAACCTATTCTGATTTATTTCACCCATTGGAAGCATCATTACTCCTGAATACTATAAGATATTTTTTATATGAGAAACAAATAAATCAGGGCCTTTATCCTGGAAAAAAAATCATGCGCAGGGATCTGCAAGCAATATCATATATGCTGTTTTCTGTTAATAATGTTATTGGAAAAGATTGTTTTTATATGTTTTGGAATTTGTAGATTTTTGACAGTCAATTTCCCATTTTGTTATATTTACATCAAAATTTTTCTCTGTAGTTGGTCCATCATGATTGAGGATTGTGGTCATCACTGAATGTATCTCATTTGGAGCGAATTATTTGTCTCCACCTTTATTGTCTATTTATATCTAAATAGTTGTGTTCAATTTGCTTTCTCATAAAAAAGTATGGTTCCCATTTATATTTGTCTTGTATTGCAAAATATATTTCCTAAAATCATTTAAATGTTTATAAATTTGATAATTCTAGTTAGTGAAATTTATGAAACAGGTTTTTATTGATAAAAGTATTTGCTACACACTGATATTGCTATCACTTATTTCGGAGATATAATTCATAGTTTCTGATTAAAAAGATAAACAGACAAATTGAAACTAAATAATCAATGTGATGTCAGCAGTATATGTAATAATGACAAATGAATGAATGATTTTGGTGTTCAAGAAATGAAGCTATTTCTTCTGCATAGGTCTGCAATGGAAAGATAATATCCACGATTAAAACGCTAATTGACTTAAACAACACTAAGTTTCCTACATATTTAACATCAGTTCTATTTTCTATGTTTTCTTAAACTAGTTAAAAATAATCAAGCAGTTGAATGCATGCACTGTTGTGTTCCAGTTCAAAGGACATTGCAGCCAGTGTAATAACTGAGCATTATGAGACTTAAAATCTGAATCTTATAGTGATGAGCGCAGAGGAGTGTCACATAGTACCTTGTAATTCAAAGATCTGTATGGTGTAGCTATTTATGGGTAGTCATATCGCTTACCATCACACGAGCGGCTTGCTCGTCTCGTCATTCGTTTGCAAAAACATAAGATCGGAAAACGGATCTATACTATCGGGAATTACATACCTCCAGTATATCAAATTCATCAGACACATTACAAACCCAATTAATACACGAATATTGTAATAAAAAAAAGGCAATTAAATGGATGAAACCGTGTACTTTAACCTAATTTAACCATAACACCTGAGTCATTTTTTTCATACAATGTGTGATTTATCACCACTATTTAATACCCAATTAGTCACTTACTACGTAAATATTAAATATGGTAATATTAACCCTGTATTATACCTATATTAATTACTAACCTATAGTCAAACCCGTATATTCTCGTGCGCTCTGTCTCCACAGCGAATGCATGCCCATGCGCAGGGGAACATTGTCGCGGCCCTAGGCACACAGATCAGTGTGTATCAGTGGCGAAGTTTGAAATTTTTCGAAAAGAAACCCGACACAGCATATAGTTACCAACATGCATAAATGTGCTCTGCAAATCGTTATGATAATTAGATTTCACATAAAAGACGAAAGAGAAGCCGACTGGAATCGGATTAAATGGACTCAACGCCGTGTATACCTCATGGTTGCCAAGTCACATTGAGGCTTATGAGGGTTAGCGAAAATTTCCTGGCCTTCTCCCTTCCTCCGTTCTTGTGGAGAATTCTCAGTTCGGTAATTATGTATTCTTTTACCATTGAAGCCGAAACATACGTGCCGTAATGGTTTCTAATCCAGGACGTTTGTTCTCTGTCGTTCCCTATTCCATTCAGCTATCATTAACGTCTAGAAGCGATTATGATTAATTAAAATGGAAAGTTTTATATTACAAAAAACAAACGTAGCTTATTTTGGGTGCTATTGGCAAATATTTTAAAATTAATGTACACGTGCTTTTATTAAATTAGTAAATTATGAAAATAATTTAATAACAAAATATGTTGGATCATGACAACATAAAAATGCAATGTTTAAAGTTTCCATTGTGACTGCTGTCATTACTGATGGTAGGGCTCTCATATGTGAGAGTCCGCCTGATGGTATCTCCGCAATGTCTATTTCTGCCGCCAAGCAGCAATGTGTAGTCACTGTCGAGGTCCGGTTTGAAGAACATTGTAGCCGGTGTAACTACTGGACATAATAAGGCTTAACATATCATGTCTCAGGATGGCGAGCGCAGTGGAATATCAAAAAATACTTTGTAATTCAAGGTGTCGAATGGTGTTTCTACTGTTTATGGGCGGTCGTATCACTTACCATCAGGCGAACGGCAAGCTCGTCTCGTCATTCAAAACAAAAGAAATTTCGGGTATAAACTACCAATATCAGATAAATTCTCATCTCTGGAATAGTGTGTTTAATAATTCTAGCTATCACAATAATTATCATGAGATATATTTATTTTGATTTATTTGAACTTTGATCCCTTATACTTATACTGCTCGATAGTAGGCTAGGGTTAACCGATAACTGAATATCGTACAAATTAATGACTCATTACCATCGCATCTAAATATTAATCGCTTCCATAGTGACTGCTATATGACTCACCGTTGCATCAGAAAACGCTGCGACAAACTTGGAAATAATAAAGAAATCACTGATCGTTAGACTAGTGCTTTTACTGTCCCACTGCCTGACATTGTCTGCTGTCAAATTTCATTCAAATTGGTTCAACGTTCGTGACGTTACGTCCAGCAGGCTATAGATCTGCCCTAGGAGACGGAACGCACTAGGCGGCAACGCGCAGGGACGGTTGCCTGACGAAGACTTAGACACCTCGGTCGGAGGAAGTCCGCAGCTGTCCAAAATGCGCCGAAGAGGGCCACCGCGGAGTTTTAGTTGGTAGGCCGTGCGTAGGGTGTATATAGTGTTAGGGACTCGGCCCGGCGGTCTCCTGAAGGCCAACATCAAATCCGGGCGGCTCAACCCCAGGCTGTAAGGCACAGTTACCCCAATATAACCGCTCCGTCGCCCTCTATGAAGGCTGGGCGGTAGTAATAAGGTACATTCTCCGCGAAAACAAAAAAAGTAAAAGGCTATAGATCTGCAATTTATCGAATGGCAGAATCTTGAACGCTGATGTCTCCATTCCCTCCCAGTGACTGTTCTTAGCCGTAGTTCCTAAACCTTTAGTGGGTTGCCATGAACGTCATCACTTACTTCAAAGAGTTGCGAGGGCCTAAAGCGCTCACTCGAAAGTCCGGTGTCTTTGTGTAAGCCGACTCCTTCTTCCTTCCTTCTTCAGCCTATACATTCACCCAAGAGTGTAGGCCTGTTGTAATGCACGCCAGGTCGTTCTGTCCAAGGCACTCCTTATGCAGCTTCGTCCCGCCACGTGGACCAGGTCGTTGAAGGCTTGCCCCGGTTTCTATGACCATTTCTTCGTCTCCATTCAAGAAGTAAGCCGACTCATGTCAGGCTAATAAACGTAATAGCCAGGTAAAAAATGGCAGAACGTCCATTATTGATCAACATATTTGCACAATTTAATCAGTGCATTTTGCCAGGATAAACAACCATCTAAGGGGATGCGATACTGTGTCGCGTCCCGAATACGAGGAGCGTAAATGGCGCTCCGTTTGATGTTTACTGCTGCTCTAAATACATAGCAGGTTAACTGCAGACATGATCATAACAAACACGGTCGCGATGTAACTAGGTCTTTTATACCGTGCATTATATTTATTATTGCATATAATAAACTAACAGGTCGATGTCTGAACATTGTAGATTTTGAAGGAAATAGGGTATTAGACTTATTTTAATTTATAAATTTAAGAAATGTGTATGTCGTATAAATTATAAAACAGAAAAAATAATTGTAATCTGGTGCAAAATTATATTATCTGTAAGCCATTGAAATAAGGTAGTAGGGACGAGTTTCAAAAAATAGAAAAGAGACGAAATACTTGCATGTGACGTCAGCACGCATTACGATGCATGCGAAAGACAGAGACGGAGCGATATCCCCACTCCACGCCCACTCCTGCATTTCGCAATATTTAAAATTTGAATTACTACCTCATTTTTTATCGAATTTTAATGCTGTTTGCACAGAAGGATATCTTTTTGGAGTAATTACTGTTACATATTAAAAAATGCACAAAAACTAACAGTCAAATACCCTATTATATTGGGGGTCTTCATTAGAGCAACAGAAGCCAAGACAACAGTTTTAGTTTTTGTGTGTCTATATGTTTGTACACGCATCACGCGAAAACTTCTGCAAATGCATGAAGTTTTTACTGATGCATTATGCGAGGTCTAACTTCAAATATAGGCCCCATTTTATCGCAAAAAAGTATAAGGCACAATTTGAATGGGTACTGTATTTTAAAATTAGTGATTACACTGCTTGGTCTAGTGGCCAAGCTTTGGCTACGAGAGGTCTAGCGTTTGATATCCAGGTCGGACAACACTTAGCGTTTTTATGCGGAGACCCCCCCCCCCCTAACCCTCTCACCCGAGGTAAAACAAATAAAGTAAAATAATTTTTATAATTTTGTGAACTGATAAACCCTCTGTGAAATATTTGGAATAAAAAAAAACTATGTTGCGGAAATATAAACCTTTAAATATTCGTTTAATTTCCGCAATTGTGTAGTTCATTACGTAATTACTAATTGCTAACACTTTGCCGGTCCATCGAGCACTGTTAGTTCCTAATTTTTTATTGTGAGTTTGTTAGTAAATTGGCAATTTAAACTTCAGTATTTAGACAGCTGAGGAATTCGTCTTAAATTAAAACATTAAATACAATGTGGCTACATATTTTCACTCGAAATTTCTTCCGCGTCACGACTTGTGGAATTTGCTCTCGTTTCTTTTATTGCCAGATCAATGTGATTTAGGGACTTTTAAATTATATTATTTTTTTTTATGTGCGCGACAAAGTGACCCTTCTGCACATGAAGTAGAGTGGGATCCGATATGTCGACTGACGAGAGATGATTACCCCTCGACAGTCGACAAAATTATGCCGGCTTGTTGGATCTGGATATACACAGGCTGATCTCGGAACGCGACACACTACGTGAACCACTATGGCGGGTAACACCTCGTGTACGGTGGTCGCTATCCGGGCGGATATAAAATATATCCTACCACCAGCATAATTTCAAAGGCTGGCAAAGCACTGACGGCCCCTCTTTTATTGTAGATGCTTATGGGCAGCTGTGATAACGTACATACTATGAGCTGAATCAACTGCTCATATATCCCTTCTAAAAAAATACGACCAGGGTCCTAGTTCTTTATGCTACACGCTATGTTGACACGTAACAACCAAGTAACGCACCGCGTCGCGTCGACAATAGAAATTGTCATACAGAATACCATTCCGCGCTAATTTCACGAAGATAACGTAACACGGCTGCGTTACGTTTACACCGTCATAGAGAATAATGACTGGTACAACATATAGGTACTAATATGCATAAATGCGGTCTGCAAATCGCTCTAATGGTAATTAGATTTTATATAAATAACAGCGGCGATAGCCTAGTTGGGCGTGAAACGGACTGCCAAGACGAATGTCCGCAGGTTCAAATCCCAAGGGCACACACCTCTGATTTTTCTAAAATCATGTGTGTATTCTTTGTGAATTTATCGTTCGCTTTAACTGTGAAGGAAAACATCGTGAGGGAACCTGGACATCTGAGAAGTTCTCTATTGGAATTTCGAAGGTGTGTGAAGTCTACCAACCCGCACTAGGCCAGCGTGGTGGACTAAGTCCTAATCCCTCTCAGTAGTAGAGGAGGCCCGTCCTCAGCAGTGGGCAAGTGTATAATACAGGGCTGATATTATTATTTATTTATTATTATTATTAACGAAAGGGAAGCCCTGCAGTAAGTATGTATGTATAAACGAGACAGTAGACACTTACGCAAACTGTGACGTCATTGTAGCGGCTAGCGTGACATCACGTACGCTGTCTGCGGACATGTACGGAATTAATGACGTCACTAACATACGCATTACGTCATTATCAGGATAAAACCACTGTATTTTGAATTACAAATTATAAAATATAAAATTTTCTCTAGACACTAGGTATTTCTTGAGGTATTGGCCACGGGAAAATGCTTTCTCGGGGCAGAAGTCCCACTGTGCACTTCTACGGGAAAAATATTAGCCAGTCTAAATTTCATCAAAATTCTTTCAGCGATTGGTGCGTTTACTAAATACAAACATACAAACATCGTTACCCAATTTCATATCTATAGTTCTATGCTTATATACAGGCTCATTTTGACATTGCGTTACTAAATGAAACCACATACTCGTCTTCAACTTTGCTGACATAGTACCAAAAATTATCCATACATAACTAATATTTTCACAAAAAATCCTGGTTTTAGTTTTCTGATTTTTTTTTATCATTTTGTAGTTTAATGCGTGTATGGCGTGTGCGTGAGTGTATTTCTGGCTGGAAGTATCTTGCCACTGCAACGAATTTTCTTAGAATAATATTAGTGGATTTAGGGCGTGTAAAGTTAAAATTACTTTTCATTAATATTTATTTTGTTCGAAACTTACATTTTTTTATTTTACATCTATGCCTCAAGTAACTTATTGTAAAGTGTTATTTCCAAGTAGATAAATATGTGGTTTCGTTTAGTAACGCTATGTCAAAATGACTCTGTATAAAGCTGAAGAGTTTGTTTGTTTAAACACGCTAATCTCATGAACTACTAAACCGAATTTGATTCTTTTTCACAAGTAGGAAGCTACATTACTCCTGAGTGCTATAGGCTACTTTTATCCCGAGAAAATAGAAAGCCCGCCTTTTATCCAGGAAATTGATAAACTTGTTTTATACCGAGAGTATGGAACTGTTAAGTCTCAAGTGCTCAGTAACTAATAATTACAAAGGATTTCTTTCAAGCATACAGCAGTGTTTGAAATCCTGCTTAGTGGAAGCAGTAAACAATCTAGTGGTACCTGTGGCATTTAATAATAATAATAATATCAGCCCTGTATTATATACTTGCCCACTGCTGAGCACGGGCCTCCTCTACTACTGAGAGGGATTAGGCCTTAGTCCACCACGCTGGCCTAGTGCGGATTGGTAGACTTCACACATCTTCGAAATTCCTATAGAGAACTTCTCAGGTGTGCAGGTTTCCTCACGATGTTTTCCTTCACCGTTAAAGCGAACAATAAATTCACAAAGAATACACACATGATTTTTAGTCAGAGGTGTGTGCCGCAGGGATTTAAACCTGCGGACATTCGTCTCGGCAGTCCGTTCCACACCCAACTGGGCTATCGCCGCTTATATCGCATAAATCGCCTGTGGCATTTACATTAGAATAATTAAAATTTTATCAGTTGTCAACTGAACCTTGTCCTATTACACAACACTACCCAAGGAGACGCAAATGAAAGTCCAAATTAAGTCTACTTGTATAGTTTCTCCCTCTCTTGAAACTTTGCCGTGCTCGACAGGATCCACGATTATGTCACGTTTATTAAAATGTAACATCTATTGTATAAAATAATTGTGGAGTGCAATAAACATTGAATTTACCATTAACTAGCCCTAAGGCCGTTTATAAATCTCGAGATTTATAAATATTCTCCTGTTCAAGTATTAAGTCTAGGTTTAGATATGCCACCCTAGATCACGTTACCAAGGTTAGTGGTTACAGCCGATGCTATTTGTATGCTCTACGTGGCAGTGCTGAAGGGTACATATAAGCCGATTTCTATCGGCTTCCCTGTCCTACCTTATGTAAAATATTTTTTTATTGGCACGTTTTGGATCGCATTTTTGCATATTAGTAGTACCTTAATGTCTTTTTTTTGGGGAACTGCCGTGATTATCACCGGGGGTACCCTGCTAACGGTGTACAAGCGATCCCCCGGCTTAGCAACCACGGCAGCCCCATGATGAGTTGGTGGGCCCTACCGCTATCACTGGAGGCTCGGTAGCCTCCAGCTAGACGGTCTTAGTGCCCGGGAGGAAGAAGGGAGGGGATGGAGGGAAGGAAGAGAAGAGGAAGGAATAGGAGTTCTTAGGATGGTGGGAAAGAAGGGAACGGAAATGTTCACGAGCCCTTAGACAGACCTCACTGTGAATTTGGCAACCATGAGGCATACGCACGAGCTGTGCGCCTAGGGTCGCGGCAAATGGCCCCCGTGCATGGGCGCGCATTTGATGTGAAGACCAAGCGCTCAAGAATTGCCTCGGGAGAGAGTACCTTAATGTTGTGTCGGGTTCTCTTTTGGAAAATGTCACTCTTCGCCATTAATGTTCTAGTAGTTATAAACAACTAAACGTAAAATCAATCTAATTGCGTTTCCCTTTTGTGGCGGAGATATTTCATTTTCTTTGGACGTCTACCTGCAAGGTGGACAGACGACTTGAGAAAAGTCGCAAGAAAACAAGGCACTATGGCGGGCTTTGACACCTTGTGAACGGTGGTCGCTAGCTGGGCGGATATAAAATATATCCTAACACCAGCAAA
Organism: Manduca sexta; assembly: GCF_014839805.1. Taxonomy (NCBI): domain Eukaryota; kingdom Metazoa; phylum Arthropoda; class Insecta; order Lepidoptera; family Sphingidae; genus Manduca; species Manduca sexta. The sequence continues at coordinate 8,968,750 of NC_051117.1, read as the reverse complement.
ATGCCGATTAGCGCGTTCCAACCAATAAACTGTTTGGCTTTATACAATAGTATATATACATCAGGATAAATAACCCCCACCTGCTTGGGGGTTATTTATCAGGCATAAATGACAAATTAAAGATTCTAGAAACTTAAATGACTGAAAATATCTCTATATCCTTCAAGACAGACACCCCCCCCTCCTCGGCGGATTCCAGTATCTCATTTCCCCCGGTGTAGAATGCGGGGTCCGATACCATAAAAAAACAGCGTCTCCATAAATATTCAAGTATATTCTTTTAAAGGAATGTTTTTTTTCTTCCTAAGGTGTCTCACTTGCTGGCCCACCATTGCTACAAAATTTAAAACTCATGAACTTTGCCCGCGATTTATAAAATGCAACAATTACAAAACATTTAATTAAATATGTATTGTGTTATTAATTTAGGGAAAACCGATCACACGCGCACATATTCTATTTTAATGAACAATGCAATCAGTTTGCGGGCGACCGCGGTGCGCGTTTCACCATGGGATCGCTTAATATCGTGGAGTCTTTTCAAAGCCCGACTACAGTGTCCCTGGGGAACGAGGGGTTCTCCGGTGAAATCAGCTTAACCGTATCTGATACGGTCGTGTGCAGAATTGTGTTTCCACCACGTTTACCGCGAAGGCGGAGGCTCATACCAGAGTATGTATTTTTATTGTGATTTAATATGACCCATAATACAATATAAACTATATTTACTACAATATTATGTTATCTATAATATGTGAACGTGTATATGTTTTTATGTTATTGAATGTATGGGCTAATAAGTGTATTGTAAAATTTTATATGTAGAATAGGTTGAATTCTATTGAGGTCTGGATAGGGCTTTACATGTCAAAATTGATCTTTTGACCCAATCTACATGATCTTTGCATCGGTGGCGTAGTTGTACTGCATGCGCGGTACGGCAGTGCTCTGAGGTCCCGGGTTCGAACCCCGGGTCGGGCAAAGTGATATTTGTCTTGTTCTGCTCAGTATCAGCCCGGAGTTTGGAATTTGTACCTAATATGGTTATAAGCTCGCCCCCTATCACATCATGGGACGGAACACACTTAGCGAAAAGTGGATGCCCTGGTTGCACATCTACATACCCCTCCGGGGATAAATTCGTGATTATGTGTGTATGTACATGTTCTTTAATGGAATACGTCATATTTCCAGTCACCTTTGTAACCTAACAATGATAGTTATGCAAGACGATGTATTAAACCCATACCCAGAGTCGCCTTGGTGCAACGGGGTTCTATTGAATAATTTATAAAACAGTCAGATACAACCCAGTCGCTCCTAGCCGACGATGGTGTCTTCATACGCCAAACATCCTGTATCAAAATCTCTAGATAACCGTATTTATAGATATAATTAAATTTCACCCTGAACTGCGATTACAGATGCAACGCTCTCAAGTTAAAATCAGCAACTTAAGTTCGCGATTTAATAAACATATTATATTAACATCTCAAATAATTTAGTCGCAGCGTATGACGGATTTTGACAGCTTAGCTTTGTTTATTACACAGCAACAACTAAGCCAAAAACAAGTTCTCAATTTACAGCTTAAGTATTGTTTATTAATTTAAATACAGTAAATGTCTACTTAAGATTGTACTCAAAAGCGGGATTGGTTAATTGACACTCCCCTAAGATTTGTTAAGATGAGACCTTGTAAAGTAACGTCGTCAGAGTGAATGTTGGGGTCTATTTGTGATCTAAGAACAAAACAGCAATGATTTGAGTTTGTCAATCTTGACCTTCTCTATATGGAATGATTTACAGCAGTGTTCACAAACGATCCCAATCTATTGATTTGATTGATGGTTCATTCCCAAAATCGGATTGAAGATTGCTTCAATCCGATTTTGGGAATGAACCAATCAAAGTAACTTATTTTTAAGCGTATCAAAATAAACTGTTCTGATTGGTTCATTTTTGAGATAGATCGAAAAAAGTGATTGGGATCCTTTATTAATAATGACGGTTAGTGAGTTAATTACCTATCATTGATCTGTGCAATTATAATGACTTTTTTTTTTTGGGCGTCATACATAACATGCCTTCGGCATTAAGTCTGCCTTATACTCTTTGTATATAAAGTGTAATTAATAAATAACAATTATACTAAACAGAGAGAGTTTATGAAAAATATTTAAGCTCCCATCTCGTGGCGCGAATAAACCATCAAATCGTCATTATTATAAAAGTAATACGGTTCAATGTTCTTTGCAGTTGGTACTTCCGGGATCTGTCGCGCGCCGAAGCCACGCGACTCTTGCTCAACGAGACTGAGAGCGGCGTCTTCCTCGTCAGGGATTCAAGGACCATCACCGGCGACTATGTTTTATGTGTACGGTGAGTCTGAACTTCTTTGTAAAGGCGAAAGTAGCTATAGAATACGAAGGCATTCCCGTTGCAACTGCAAAGGCTAGGAGACAAAAAAGGTTCCCAGTTGGTAGGTCTCTCATATGTGAGAGTCCGCCTGGGTAGGTACCACCGCAATGTTTATTTCTGCCGCCCAGCAGCAGTGTGTAGTCACTGTTGTGTTCAAATTTGAAGGACATTGTAGCCAGTGTAACTACTGGACATAATGTGACTTAACATTTCATGTCTCAGGATGGCGAGCGCAGTAGAATACCAAACAATACTTTATGATTCAAGGTGTTGGATGGTGTTTCTATTGTTTATGGGCGGTCGTATCGCTTACCATCAGGCGAACGGCAAGCTCGTCTCATCATTCAAAGCAATACAAAACGTTTTTAAGACCTTTTAGGTCCCAATGTGTGGACCAACGGATATACACACTGCCTCGTCTTTAGAATGGATCATAATTTGTATTTGTTGCGACGGGGAGTTCCCAATTATTATATTCTATGCTCGAAGTATTAATATCAGATCCAGTGTAGGCACTTTACCCCTACAGAGCTAATAAATATATAAATGTGGTAAACATTATGTTAACTTAAACTCGACAGTTTGTGGTTTATCACACTAAGCCCGATTCCGCACTCCCCTGACCTTCCCCTGTCTCCCCTCTATGTTTTCCCTCAACATCAATGACACGTATGTCACAATAATTAAACATCAGTTTTCCGTGTGCGGTAATGTAAATAATTTTAATATATTGTGTACAACAAGTAGTAGAATAATTTCAAAATTTCAAATTTTTTTTTTTTTTTTTTAATAGTATGGTGTTGCTGATGAGCATTTACGTGACGATTAAGAACCTTCCCCAGGCAAACTGGCTATACATCTTTTATTTAATTTTTTTTGTTTTATTTAACCTTTTTAAACTTGTAGAATTTGCAGCAAAAGGTATTTATATAGAACTATTGAACTATTCCCATTAGTGTAAAAGCATCTAGACGTTCTTGCGTAATATATTGTTGCAAGAACTTTCTAGTCTAAACTTGGCACAATGTTTAGTGTTTTTTAAATGTCTAGATAGTGTTGCTACTGTTTATGATCAGCCATCTTATCGCCTCGTCAATCAGTCGTAAAACATAGACTAAACTGCCGAGTTTGTTTACATCGTCCGTTAATTCTTTTAAACAATTGCAGTAACGAGTTAATCGATTTCTTGGTGATTATTCATTTACATATCGATGGTTGAAAGGCTTATTCAATCAAGCTACTTTTTTTTTCTAAACATTTTAACTAGGTTTAAAAAAACATAGAAAAAAGTGCTGATTTTAAATATGTATGAAACTTGTGTCGCAAAATAATAATAATAATATCAGCCCTGTATTATATACTTGCCCACTGCTGAGCACGGGCCTCCTCTACTATTGAGAGGGATTAGGCCTTAGTCCACCACGCTGGCCTAGTGCGGATTGGTACACTTCACACACCTTCGAAACTCCTATAGAGAACTTCTCAGATGCGCAGGTTTCGTCACGATGTTTTCCTTCACCGTTGAAGCGAACGATAAATTCACAAAGAATACACACATAATTTTAGAAAAGTCAGAGGCGTTGCCCTTGGGATTTGAACCTGCGGACATTCGTCTTGGTAGTCCGTTCCACACCCAACTAGGCTATCGCAGCTTTTTGTCGGTTAAGTCAATTAGCTTTAAAAACATCGATATGAATTCAAATAAAATGCAAAATGTAGAATACCAAAAACAAACAAAATAAGATTAACGACGTCTACGTCTGACGAAATTGGGTCAGTGTATTAAAGTTTTTTGGATTATAATATCGTGAATAATATAAAAGACATATCAATCAATTATTATAATTTTATATCCAGTTTGTAGGTCATTTGTCTAGCGCGTTTTTCCGAATTTTGTAACGAGGGCGCGTGCAATGATTTCTTTGATGGGATTTTAGCAGTCTCACTTGATATCTTTATATATCTTGTTTGCATTATTGTTAAATTACCTCATGGTATCGCATATTTCATGTAGTTATTAAGTACATTACTGATTCTGTCATAGTCTGTTATGTATTAACTTAATTAGTGTATCTGGTTTATCCGTTCTAATTGAAATAAATAAATAAAATCTGTATTTTAAATCATGGTATAATGAAATAGATTAGAAATAAGCACGGGTGAATTAGCATTTAACTCAATACCGGTTCCGGAGAGCAGAATTTGGAATGCCAATACAGTCCGGAATTCGTGGGAGAAAAATTAAAAATAATATTGGATTTAATGATATTCGACACACATTTCGCCCGAATTGTACCCACAGTCTTGTATTCTGTTTCGAATCTATAATGTGTACTACGTACTAGATTTGGCGTTTCGAACATTCACTGTGTTCAACTGAATTGAACTGACATCCATTCAAACTGATTTTAGTATAGTCAATATTGACAGCTTGTGGTTGTGTACGAAGAGGCGCTCATAATATAAAAACGCGAGTCGAAATGCAAACCTCGATGTGAATAAAAAATATAAGTCAAATAAGTAAAATTATTTGTTGTTCTAATGAATTAATAAGTTATAAAAGTAACGTTTTAATTGCTATTTTAGTTCAGATGTTGAACAAATAGTTTATATGGACGTGTTTGTGTCTATAGAATATACGTCAATAGTAATATGTATTTAATTTAAAAAAATATCCTCCACAGAGAAAACGACCGCGTATCACACTACATAATAAACAGGATCGTGTCTTCCGACGGGTCCACGACGTACCGCATCGGCGATAAGATGTTCACGGACATGACGTCGCTGCTCGCGTTTTACCGGCTCCACTTCCTGGACACGACGCCGCTGATCCGGCCGCTGCCGCAGAGCCTCGCGAAGGTGGTGGCGCCGCCGCAGCAGCCGCACCAGGTGCTCGAGCTGGTGCTGGCCAAGTTCGACTTCGCTGGCAATGTGAGTACAGTAGCTTTGGCTAAATTTGGTAATTAGCGTATTTTATAGTAGACTATGGGCCTTATCAGAATGCTGAAGGTCACCCAGCGAGCAATGGAGGGCTATGCTCGGAGTTTCCTTGCGGGATCGAATAGGAAATGAGAAGATCCGCAGGAGAACCAAAGTAATCGACATAGCCCTTAGAGTTGCGAAACAAGTGGCAGTGGGCAGGACACATAACTCGTAGAACTGATGGCCCTTAGGGCGGAAAAGTCCTGGAGTGGCGATCACGAACCGGAAGATACAGCGTAGACAGGCCCCCCACGAGATGGAGTGACGACCTTGTGACGGTCGTCGGAGTCCGATGGATGAGGGCGGCCCAGAACCGGTCCCTATGGCGCTCAATGGGGAGGCCTATGTCCAGCAGTGGACGATTCCCGGCTGAAATGATGATGATGATAGTAGACTGGACTACCTCGGTGGCATGCGCTGAGGTTCTGGGTTTGAATCCCGGGTCCAGCCAAAATAATTGTGACTGAGTTTTTCCATCTTAAAAATTACTCAGTCGCAGAGTAGATACTCTTTAATAGAATTCATTCAGCGACGTCTTTTGACACTAGAAGTGTTATAACTAATAACCGCTAAGTCGCATTCGCAGTGTTTTTAATAACCACATTAGTCAGTTCGACATCCGGCGATAGAATTGCTCTCTGTTTTAAACTGGGCTTCGTGCCGCTTGACGGGACGGCTAGAATAATATAATTAATCATACTGAAAGATTGGCTATTTTCGTTGTAACCGCTCTTTTTATATACAGGGTGCTTTTAAAGGATGGTATTATTTTTTTATTAAAAAAATTATGCTTTCTATGTATTTTTTTGTTTTTTTATGTGATCTATGGCAGTATTTATGTCGATTTAAATATACTTTTATATGCAACAACGATGGGAATAAGGTTTACAAATTTTTAATTTTGGCAATCAATTGTTAAATACTGCAAAGTTTCTTAGTCCCTACCGTTACACAAAATAAACTAATGAAATAAACACACAGACGGACAAGTGTAAAGGCGGTAATAAAAATATCTTCAATATCACTATATTGTACACATGGGCCTTTTAAAACATAATGCATCTTATATCTCATAGCGTACCGCCGTTGTGATACCATGTGGTTGCTTTATAAATAGCTCGGAAGTAAATTTGTAGGTCGTTCCATATGGAGAACCGTCGCGATTGCGTATTATAATCTGTGGGGATAATTAAGAGTACTCTTAGATGCTGTTGCACCACGCATGGTTGGGAAGCAGTCTTCTATCTCTAGTACCTTTTGTTTTCCTTTAGGGCTGGCAGCTAATTGTTTTTCTAGTGCTATGTTTTTTTCTGTGGGGATAATTAAGAGTTGTAACACGCGCTGCCGTCATCTTGCTATAATGCCTTAGTCTATCAAAATCTAATTTCAGGATACAAGCATAAACCTGTGCTGAACTTTCAAAATAATGCTCATTGATTTCTACCATCCATATCCTATTGTTTAAGTTAGAAAAAAAAATAGATCTATCGCTAATAGTATAAAAGAGCATTATTTTTAATTTCCGCGACTGTTTGGTGTCCTTCCTAAATGTTTTTTTATTTTTTTTAAGACAATGGCGATTTAGCTTGCAGACGGCAACACGTTTGAACCACGCGTAGTTGGGTAGCACTTTTCTTCTTCCCTAGTTTCTGCGTATTTCTACTACTACTATTTTCGTATTTTGGGTTTTTTTGGCGATAAAGGTCTCTTAATATCAGGTGGCCCACCAACTGGAGTGAGGGTGTATGATACAAAAACCATCAGTGTTTCTTTAATATTCGTTTAGTTCTGTTGAAGACATACTAGCACAGATCCGTTTCTTGGTCAGTTAGTGAAATTTCTAGAAAGACGATCATCAGATTATTCTGTTCTGTTCTACTACATGTATGCAGTGTGATCCTGGCCTCTTCTCGGCTATATAATAAGAAAAGAAAAACATCTCCTCACGTGAATTACTGTTGTCATGGTAATATGGTACATATTCTCCAACCAGTAATTTTAGTGATACTGATCCTGGGTAATTTAATAATTCGCAACAGAATATCGGTGGTCAAGGTACACTTAATGTTTTCCTTGTAGTCATTAAAATTTATGCAATATCTTAATAGAATACTAGCATTGTCATTGACGTAAGCCGTGATGTCATTTCGGATTATAGTTACAATGTGAGGGAAACCGCTGATAATTACTCAGGACCATCTTGTGCCGCATGTAATTTATTTCTTGACGAGTTGCGACGTATACAGCTGTGACGTCACAATATAGTGAAAATGGTTATAGTGTCATTAACTAAGAGGGTCTTATGGTCCTTTTGCAATACAGCGAATGACCACAAGGCCGCAGTTCCGTCCTTGCAGCGTTCCCCGTCCCCCCCGACCCTTCTAATAGTTCCGGTCAGAGTGCCGATGATTTCTTTTATTATTATTATTTAACAGAAGGCATACTTCAGAAAACAATCATTATTACAAACACTTAAGCACTAAATAACATTAACACTATTGTCTTCCTTAAACCTATGCCCTATTTGAAATTAAACTACGGAAAAAACTGCAAGAAACAATTAACAAGATTTACATCTGCGTATACTTAAGTGAGAATAATACGATAATAATGTTAATTTGCTACGACTACGCGCATCCATAAGTATTGATGTCTCATCCTTTCCCAGTGGCCGTCCTGAGCCGAGGTTCGTAGACCGTTAGTGGGTTGGTCTCAGCATGGTCGCTTAATTTTCAAGGGTTGCGAGCCTCTAAAGCGCTCACACAAAGTCTGGTGGGTTTGTATAAGCCTGGCCAGGCTAACAAATGTAGTGTCAAAAGAAAAACAGCGAATGGTACGCTTTCGTCTACCTCTTCGGGGTTAAAAGGTGGAAGTGTATAAGTCTCGATGTTACCCAGTACTCGTGATTTAAAATTCGGTTGGTATTGCTACTTGCCATTGTTTATGGTCAGTAGTGTTTACCACTTCCTAGTAGGTCATGGTGTTAATTTTAAATCTTATTTATTCTAGATATTATTTTAATATATGTTAGAGTATACTATTAAATATAAGAATTTTGTTCAGCTGCTGTAAACTTTAATTACTTTATTAAATAAGTAAGTCAATAAGTCCCGAGGTGGACCTGGTGACCTGAAACACAAGGTAATCTTAGATCAGGTACCAGTCTTCACAGATATTATTTAACATTTTTTTGATATGTGCTTTTAATAAAAATACTATTATGTTACTTTTTTCAGGACGCGGACGACCTGCCGTTCCGTCGTGGTGAGAGGCTGATGGTGATCAACCGCGACGAGGAGCAGTGGTGGACGGCGCGCAACAGCCAGGGACGCACCGGGTCCATACCGGTGCCATACGTGCAGAGAGTGAGTGGAAACTGCGGTATATTATAATGTTTTTAAAGGAATATCGACCATATGACTCTTCTACTAAGGAGAGTTATATAATACTGGTGTCTCACATGCAGAGGGTGAGCAAAAACTGTGGTATTTTATGGTGTTTTGAAAGGAATATCGACCATATGGCTCTTCTACTAAGAAGAGTTTTACTCCTGGTGTCTCAGGTGCAGAGGGTGGGTGGAAACTGCGGCATATGGAGTTATTAAGAACTGTTGATTATACAGACTGTTCTATTAAAGCGGGTTCAATGAACACCACATTTTTAAAAAGATAATATTTGCGTTTTTAGGAGTTCTGTCAGCTAGAACGAACAGGAGCTAAATAGATTTTACTATAAACTCAGTTTACTAAAAAAAAACATCTTTCCTTCGGGCACAGCCAAGCGTCGAAATATTTTCATAGCCTGGATGAAGCGCATGCGTTACTCTCGAGAATAGGAAATTTATGATTACCTTCACATTTCAGATCCTGGACCCGTCCGGGATGCCGTACCCGCCGTCGGAAGCGCTCAGCCACCTCGGCGACCCGCCCAGCCCCCCCACAAACAAACACCCGCAACAACGCACAAATATGCAAGTGAGTAGTGATGTGAACATGTAGGTCAGGGATGGGGAATCTTTAATGGTTCCCCCTAGAGGCAATTCTGGTGCGCTTGGTCTCCACACCGAATGCAAGCACGGGGGGACATTTGACACGGTCCTAGGCACACAGATAAGTGTGTATACCTCATGTTTGCCAATTCACATTGAAGCCTATGAGGACTCGCGAACAGATCATACATAGCCTTCTCTCCTTCCCCCATCCTAAGAGGTTTCCTTATCCTTCCCTACATTTTTTTCCCAGCATCCCCTCCCAACTTCCTTCCAGAACCCTGCAGCAACTATGCCGGAGGATTCTAGTTTCCCATTCGCGGGTTGCCGCCGGTGTTGACTGCGGGATCCGATACCCAAATTAAAAAATACCTTGGTTGGTTAATGTGCCATTATGTAAAAAAAAGAAATATGGCCTGTAACGTGCCACCTAGGATCGGTTTTATTTATACGAGTGTCTCTTCTTAACGACTTTTTTATGACCCAATTGTTTTTGCTTTTTTTTTTATCGGTGCTCGGCAAAGTAGCTACACTGCACCTGATGTTAATTGAAGTGAATTCCAAAGATATATACATGTACAATGTTTAGCATATTATTCGCGTGCCCGAATTATTTTGCCACGTGCCACCACCCGCACGCGTGGCATTGGTACGCCATCCCTGGGTCCAGGCCCTATTTTAAATTTAGTCACCCATCTTAGTGGAACACCCTGTAGCTAGTTTTTCTATATGGTGCAGTGTATTCTTTCCTTTAAATATTTATTTATATTTCCAGCGCACACTGCCCGCACTGGCGCGCGTTAGACAGACAAGAATACCGAACGCGTATGACAAAACCGCGCTCAAACTAGAGGAGGGAGATATTATCAAGGTAATTATGGTATCACTGTTTTATAAGTGCATGACAAAGTGACCTCGCTGTACCTGATGGTAATGCAGTGGGGTCTAATAGAATGTCGACTGACGGGAGATGATTAACCCTCGACAGTCGACACAATTATGCCGGCCTGTTGGAACAGGATATACGCAGGCTGATCCCGGAATGCGACACTTACGTGGGCCACTATGGCGGGTTTTAACACCTTGTGTACGGTGGTCGCTATCCGGATATATAATATATTCTACCATTAGCAATTCATTGACATATTTTTATATTCCAAATAATTTTTAATAATAGAAATTAATTAATTATGCCCCATCTCGTAGTCGTATGCACGCACCGTACGACTATCGTAAAGAGGTTTCAGGTTTGATCTCCGGTTTGGGAATAATTATATTTGATTTTTTTAACATCAGCCTGATGTCTGAATAGTGCCTAGTAAATAGCAAGGACCCTCCTATCACAAAGGAGAAACTGGTAAATGTCGCCATACAAAACCTACCCTTGAAAAATAAATTAATCTCTAACCTCCTATCACAAAGGACCTGTCTGTCAAAATTTAGCCATATCAAACCTCTACCTGCCCTTGAAAAAATTATTACATAAATTAATAACTCGTTCCAGGTGACAAAGATCAACATAAACGGCCAATGGGAGGGGGAGCTGAACGGCAGGATCGGACACTTCCCGTTCACATACGTGGAGTTCCTCGACGAGAACACCACCAGCTAAGCGCTCAGTGAGTTTGGACATAGTGTGTGCCGATGTACGGGCCTTACAACAGGCGAAACGAGTTTATTGTTATTAGATTTGTGGGTCGGGTTGGGTTTGTTGGCCATTTGACGGTCACAATGGTCATCATCATCATCATCATCATCATCAGCCTACAGCTGTCCACTGCTGAACATAGGCCTCCCCTAAAGCGCGCCACGCTGTTCGGTCCTCCGCTCTCCTCATCCAGCGTCCACCGGCGATCCTACGTATACAAAGCAAATTACCACAATGGTCACAATGTGGTAATTTGCTTTGTAACAGCAGTGCTTATATATAGATCATTTCATCGACGAAGACGCGCTCCAACACCTTTACAGCGAGGGAACGGAGTATGGGGGCTGATCCAAGCACTTTTCTCGAAGCTATCCATGTGTGTGCACACTATTGGGAAAAGCATTCGGGTGCGTCTTCGTCGATAAATAATGAGACAGAGCACTCAAACGCACGACATAATTTAGTTACAAAATATGCGCAACCTTTACAGCGAGGGTGTAGCGGAGTAAGAGGGCTGATACAAATATTTCGAAGCTGTCCATGGGTTGTGTGTGTGTACTCATGCTGATGCACACTATTGGGAAAAGCATTTAGACGCGTCTTCATCGATAAAATGTTCTATAACTGAGACAGAGCATTCAAATGCCCGGAAATATTGTTTAGTTACAAAATGCGCAGTCGACGTCTGGAGACGTTTCATAATTTATTTTACTGGCAACAATATAAGTATACAACAGTTGTACTGTTGCTTTTTTGTAAGAAAGTTGGGAATCACACTGCGGTAAGAATAGTGTATAAGCTATGACTAGTTGGCAATTTTTTTACTATAAACAATGTACTCGTTTCGCCAATGTTGTTATTACCGGATCTAATGTAAGCTTTTAGCTAAATTTAAAGTTATAATGCGGCTAAAATGGTGTCGTAACTTCGCCGGCCTTTTTTCGCGACGGAATTTCCATTTAACGATATGAATTTATTGAGTACTGTTAAAGAATTTATTAATTTAACTGGAAACCTGGTTTTACCCAAATTTACATTTATTGTATTCTAAAAAAAAATCAGGAAAAAAGTACTACGAAATTTCATATACAGTCTCATTAAGTAAAACACTATCAGTGCATATATAGTGGATTTACTTGAAGAAAGATCGGCGATGTAGCGTGACGTGGTCAAAAACCAACCCCTTACGAATAACCCCTATTTTACCTTTTTTTATGACTTGTGCAGCACTAATACGCTGTCGGTATAACACGTTTTATAACGTTTTGATAAATATCGTTGCATATGTGACGTAATAGTACGTCGTTCGGGGCAGGCGCGTACGCAACTTGTGCGAAAACGTGTAAAGACGTCCAAAGTGACAAACAATTTTTTTTACATAATTTATATTATGTTCAGGGAAAGGAAAAGTACATATGTAATCATCGTTTAGAATTGTCATTTACGGCAAATGCAATATGAAAATTTTAAAGGGGGAAGAAATTTTATTACTAAAAACGCTTTTTTAAAAATAACGTTATGCAGTATTAACCCACCCAGAAAATAAAGTAAAAAAAATATTTTGTTATATAAAAAAAACTTCCAACCTGCCCGACAAATGACAAAGTAATTACGTTACCTAGGCAACGAAATAATTTTTGAGATTTTTATTTTATTTTTACACTGTTTTACTAAACCCATCGGGGTTATATCGACCGTCGCGGCTGGTTATTTTTTTTTTTTATAAACTTTTGAGATTATTACTATGAATATCAGTTTAAAGTGTTTGCCACTGTAATAACGCTGTTCGATTCTCTTTCATGTCAAAATGTATATTGATAAGCACACTAGCGCCACAATAGACATTGGATTAAGTTATTGACGGATTTATACGTCCTATTGTGTGTATTGAACTATCGGAATGCTTAGCGCGATATTTATTTACGTCAAATTTGAAATAAATACTGTCAGTGTATTTAATTATTGAACTATATTTTCAATACAATACATGGCGTATTTATTCCATAAAAATTGCATTTAATGTTGACTCGATGTAAAAAAGTTAGAACTAAACACTTAGGTCCTCGACGTGACTGCACGTCCTTTTAGATCGTGATATGGAGGAAGCTAAAACGGACATATGTCCTGTCTAATGTGGTGTTAGATTAAAGTAAGATATCTAAATTGTTTCCAGCTAGCTATTTCTTAATCAGAATATTAACTATGTATAAATGTTAACTCAAAAGTGGGTGATACATAGTGAATAATTTGACTTTTGCTAATATCTCCAATAATCTTAATATCTCAATTTTGGCAACGTCGCAGCGCAAGAGACTTTAATTGAGGATTAACATTAATGAAGGAATTAGTATGAAAGGATAACTAAAGTTGATTTGTTCTAAAATTAAAAGTTATTCGTAACTACAAAATGTTTTAAAATTGGGAATCAAATATTTTTATACGATTTCCTATATTAATATGTAATCATAAAGTTTGTCGATCTATAAGACCGGCGTATATCGGGCTCGCAATGGCTTTAAATGGGTCTGTTTTCTAATACAGCCTTGTTATCGAAATCAAATATGTAAGGCTTGGGTTTTCTAGGCTAGCGACACTGTCGGATAGCGGTCGCAAAATTAACGTATGAAAAAATATGACGACGTAGTTTACCTGAAAGTTCGGGATGGATTTTTACGTCCGCCAAATTGCGGCTGCTATGTATTTAACCCAATTAATTAAATCAGTTTAACAAAGTTGATAAATTGTCTAACTAAATATTGTGACGTATAATGACGTCGCTATCCTCGAAAACTCAAGTTGAAGTCATAAAACTTAGTTATATTATTCAGTTACCTTAAGTATGTGCTAAGTCTTAACACGATTTATCATGGAATTGGTCATGGAATCACATCGAAACTCATGAAATTGATTAAACTGTAAGTGTAAATTTAGTGCTCATTTATTTATATATGAGAATGTGTGCCGGTGTTTCACTTGCGGAACTACAGAGCAAGCTATCCCCTGAGATATATCTAAGACATTGATTTGTCTAGATAGACGGTATATTTGTCTATGATAGATGCTTCGCTATTGTATATCGTGTAGGCAAGCTGGTTCGCTAGAATCACAAGCCCAAAGCGATTTACTATTGCATTTATAATTTCCACAATGGAACACCGGTAGAGTATGAAGGAATTGTATATTACTCATTTTTACTATATCAATATAACTTGTAGCTGTAGTTGTTATTTTGAAACGGATTACAAAACTCTAAGTTAGCTTTTCTAATGAGTACCAGATGATGTGTTTAGTGAACTAACCTCGACGTATATGGACGTCTATAATTTTCAATTGACATTTAATAAGGGACAGCTTTATGTAAAACACAGCATTTTGATAATGCATTTATTATAAAATATAGATGGAAGATTTTGATATTTGTTTTATTGATTTATTCGTGCAATAACGAGCATTTATAATTTTACTACGAAAATCGACTGGCTTACCTGAATGTCTTTATATTGTAAATAATCGCACTTAAATGCATCATCTGGGACTGTGGCCTTGAACCTGGTGGCGTGACCTTGAACTGGATCAAGGTCAAGGTCACGCGGTACAGTCGCCAAATAAAATAACACAAATGTAAGTCGATATGTCTATCTGCTGGTGCACATAGTAATTAGAATTAGTATTAATTCGTGGAAAAAAGCGTTTGGTGACATTGTTTTAACAGATTTAAAACGTATCATATTTTTATAATGCTTAATGGTATAACTACAGACCACTGGCTCACTATTACAAGGTTCTAAATTGAGTTATACATACATTAAATAATTCTACGACTTTTTAATTCTCAAAAAGCCCAAAAGGTAAATAAAGAGGGAAACATAAATTACAGATTTCAAATGATTATAAACATAAAAATTTATAATCTCATTTTTCTAATATAAATTAAAATTAACATAGGACTTTGTAATAATGATCCAGCGATGCGTAATTGCCTTATAAACGCATGAATATTTTGTACTATGAATTCGCATATTTATTGCATTTTAATAATAAGGCAGTATAGGCAATGTCATTGTAGACATATTTATAAAAAAAAAAAACTTTATATTCACAAGGCATAAACCTGGCACGTTGAGGCTTGAAAAAAAAATGCAGCTGAAATAAAATAATGCAAAAGGTCAGTAATGTAGGCTGTATGAAACAATGTCCCCAGCCTCAATCATTTATTTAAAAGTATTTAACTTGTATCTAGCAAGGCACGAGCGGTGTCCACACCAAATGTTATTCATTGTATAAAATCATAACATTGAAACATAACTTGTATGATATGCATATTAATGTATACTTTAAGAGGGGTTTTTTTGTTTCCCGTAAATAAAAACTAATAATAAAATATAGGAAGGAAGACGTTGTTGGTGTTTTTTTTATATATATTTTTTGCAGTTAGTACAGCGCACATACGTAATAGATAAATTGACACTTCACATACTTTTTAAGTTTCTAGTTGATGTTATTTTGAACAATACTCAATAGTGACCATATTTTTTTAAACAGACATTCCAATCTGTACGTATCGAATAAATAACACCAGACCTGTTTTATATATTGTCCGAGTGCTGGGCATGGGTCTCCTCTACTACTGAGAGGGGTTAGGCTTAAGTCCACCACGCTGGCGTAGAGCAGATTGGCAGACTTCACACACCCCCAAAACTCTTACCGAGAACTTCTCTGGTGTCCAGGTTTTGTCATCATGTTTTCCTTCACCGTTAAAGCCAGCGATAATTCCAGGAGAATACACACATAACTCGTCTGTGGTGTTTTCTTGGTTTTCGAATCTGCGGCCATTTGTCTTTGCAGACCGTTCATTCTCAACTAGGCTATCGCCGCTTGATCAGTTACTTAGTTATTGCTTATTTGTTCACCTTGAGGTGTTTATCCTTTGTTATCAGACCAAGTTGATAATTTTTAGAGTACCTAGTAGGCACTCAAACGGAACTCTTATGTGGATACTAGTTATCTCATATTTAAAGCATTTCTACACACTGTTCAATTCGACGATACAGTTCTTATACGCGTGAGATCAACATTATAAGTAGTGGAGGCCTCTATTCACACATTTGTTTAGAGCAGAGGTTCCCAAACTTTTTTTCTCAAAGACCCCTTTCGCGTCTTTTGTCTTAAACGTAACGCACTCCGTTAAGTTAGACAATAGAAATTGTCATACAGAATACCAGTCTACGTAAAGCTTACCAACCAAAACCAGCGGTGACCTGCGCATACGGGATGGAACCGGGGTATCTTGTTCCACCGAGATAGCTGCGCAATACTGCATTGCGGCACGCCTGTAGTTAAGTTGGCTAAGACGCCCCAGTACGTTAATGAACGCTTTAGAGGTCTACGATATCGTGAGACCATCTACCGGCATTGTAGTCCACCTCGGAGTCACTGTAGTCGAGCGAAGAGTTCCCCCAGCTCGCCCCGCGACTTCTTCTAAGCCCCAATTAGTCGCCGTTTACGACAGGCAGGGGTTGCGGTGGAAAAAATTCTCTAAATGCTCTTGAGTAACAGAGCAACAGGCGCCGGTCTGTCGTCTATACAACGTTTCCTGAATCTCCTCTGGCTGCGGGTGCTGAGCGAGAGAGAGTTAGACGTTATCCTCTCGGCTGTTGCCATAATAGTGGCACACGGACTTCTCTTTTCCGGTCCGACACAGAAACGACCCGAAACACCCGTGACCCGTCGGCACCTGTGTCAGATGGAATGTCGGCGCACCGGGCGCCTGTCAAGCAAGGTTTAAAAGACAGGTCGCACTGCCGAGACAGTTCTCAAGCCCACATTCAGGCTCCAGCCTGATTTGCTACTCCTCCACGGCGGCATATACGAGGGATCTACTATTTAGTATACTATATGGCCATTAACCACCAATATTATTTTACAGCACATTAATTCAAGTTATGGGTAAAAAGAGTAAAGACAACTAAATTTGTATTAAATTTTTATTTCATAAATCATAATCAACTGCAATTTATGGGATTTTTAATATTTCTCCTCAGGTCGTTCTCCATCCCAGTTAACAATTCTGCTATCAAACCATACATATTCGCCCTTCACGGAGTCGGGAGCGTCCAACGCTATGTAGAGCGGGGCGGATGCTCCTTGGTCTATTGTTAGGGGACCTTGATGGTTCGACATGTCCGTGTCAACATAGCCTGGGTGAACTGCATTTACCTTTATATCTGGAAATAAAAACAAATGAATTTTAATATAATTTGTTATTTATCTTAGAGACTAGATAAATAACAAATTCTGTCTGTCTGTCTGTATTCAAGCCGTAAGATGTTAGCGTAGTTGTATTCCCGCTTGAAGAATAATGTACTGTCATATTGGGGTTACTATTTAATGGCTGGTTTATTGTTAAACACAAGTCAACCAACTACTTAGTTTAGCACGTCATTTGGTGCAAAAAATAAAAGAGACGGGTATTTAAACCTAATTATTCTTGAAATATTATGTGCTGCCACCTTGTGGAGTACCTAACTACATAACTATGCTTTACATTACGACTTCACGTTAACAATTATTACTTATTACTTTACCTCTATCGCTGAGTACTCTATGCTGAATTTTAGTCAAAGCTGTAACACCCACTTTGGACACAACGTATGAGGATTTGCCCCATTCAGCTTCTTGGGTTCCTTGTTTAGCAGCGTCCACATATTGCTGCATCAATGCAGATAATTCGTTCACAGTCAGCTTGGGATCTATGAATCTTTTTCTCAAATCCTCACTGGGTATGTGACTCAAATGACCTAGAGAGCTGGATATGTTGACCACCCTTCCGCCATTTTTAACGATAGGGAACAAAATATCGCAAACAGAAACAAGTGAGAAGTAATTTACAAATATTGTTTGCTCAGCTTGTACTGCTGCTGGTTCTGTAGAGGTTTGAGAAAAAGCAATCGCTGCGTTGTTGACTAATATATCGATTCCATCGTATTTACTCTTTATGTAGTCTCTAAATCTTTCGATGCTCTTATTGTCGGTAATGTCGAGTTGGTGGTAACTTGGGTTTAGGCCTTCTTTATTTAAATCGGCGACAGCTTTTTTCCCGCGTTCTTCATTTCTCGAAGTAAGGTAAACAGTTCCATCAAAACGTTTGCAAAGGCCACGGACTATAGCGAATCCTATTCCTTTATTAGAACCAGTAACAACTGCTACTTTAACAGACATTTTGTTATGATTTTTCGGATGAAAATTTTGTTTACTAACTAAAATTTCAGGCAACCACTTGTATTTATACAAAACGTTAACGTTGTATACCTAACTGATAAGAACTGGTTATTTGTGCTGGTGGAAAAAAAGCGATAGCACGATATAAACATTTTATCAGACAGATATAATTATACCTAAATGATAAGTGTAGGTCCACATAGGTGGGCCAGCAAATTATCTATTGTTAAATTGTATTTCGTTTATGAACATAACAGTTGGTTCTGAAATTATAGCAATTACTTAAATAAAAAAAAAACTTTTTACTAAAAAGTAGTTGGTAAGTATATAAAGTTTAGAGTTTAACATGTTTTTAAAATCGGCATATTGTCATCCCAGCTCAAGCTGTAACACAGTTTAGAATAAAGAAATATTTTGTACAAAATTTTTAAAATAATGTCAACATTATCAATTTAACTGGGGGTTATTATTTTTAATTTCTTAATATCCAGCAAACAACTTGAGCATACTTATGGGTATTTGTAAGAGTGCAAGTGTAGCTACACTAACATACAAAAAATTTGCCCACTACATGGTAGTGTTCAAATTTTTAACTGACCTAAAAAAAGATGGTTCTCAATTCTAGTGTTTTTTTGTTGTTTTTTTTTTAGCTATTATACCTACAATATTTCCATACCTCTTATAATGCTCTCATATAATATTAGCAGAGTATTTAATTGGGAAAAAGATTATCCTTGGTTTTATGTTGGTAAAAGTTTCATTATAATAAACAAATGTATATTCAAGTAATACATTATCTATATCTATACTTATAATAAATCTGTAGAGAGGTCAATTCTGTACATGAAATATATTTCAAAAATAACTATCAGGGGGTGATTAGGGATCGATACTGATGCCAAAAATGCAATTAGTTAAATTTTTGTCTGTCTGTCTGTCTGTCTTTCTGTCTGTCTGTCTGTCTGTCTGTCTGTCTGTCTGTCTGTCTGTCTGTCTGTCTGTCTGTCTGTCTGTCTGTCTGTCTGTATAACCGTTATAGAAACAAAAACTACTCGACGGATTTTAACGAAACTTGGTACAATTATTTTTCATACTCCTGTGCTGGTTATAGTATACTTTTCATCACGCTACAATGAATAGGAGCAGAGCAGTGAAGGGAAATGTTGGGAAAACGGGAGAAGTTACTCCATTTTTTAAGCTTCCGTCGCGTGTGCAACCTTAATGGTTAAAGCTACATAGAAATCATGTATGACGGAAATGTTCTCCTTAAAATTATGTAAAAAATATCCCACGACAGCATATGTCTATCTTTTATGGTTGACTCACAATGACACGTGTAACTCCCGATAGCTTAGCAGTTCGAAGCTTTCTCATTATATTTGTTTACTAATCTTAGGAACTATCGGTCCAAACTGAAAAATTCTTTTTGCGTTGGATAGCCCTTTATTTGTGGATTGCTATAGGCTTTTATATCATCACGCTATACCCAATAGGAGCGGAGCAGCAATGGCTAATCTCTGGAACTACCGGTCCAAACTGAAAAATTCTTTTTGCGTTGGATAGCCCTTTGTTCGTGGAGTGCTCTAAGTTATATATCATCACGCTATGACCAATAGGAGCGGAGCAGTAATGGCTAATCTTAGGAACTACCAGTTTGAACTGAAAAATTCGTTTTGTGTTGGATAGCCCTTTATTTGTGGGGTGCTATAGGCTGTATATCATCACGCTATGACCAATAGGAGCGGAGCAGTAATGAAACATGTTACAAATACAGGGACAATTTATTAGTTTTGAGAGCTTCCGTTGCGTGCGCTGCGTAAACGGTTAAAGTTATGCAACAATGATGTATGACGGGATTATTCCTCTTAAAAAGTTCTAAAAAAATATATTATAAAACAAAGTCCCCCGCTGCATCCGTTTGCCTGAACGTCTTAAACTCAAAAAATACCCAACGTATTAAGATAAAATTTTGTTATGGAGACAGTTTGAAACCCTGGGAAGAACATAGGCTCCCGGGAAACTACTACTTTTATAATGGAAAACTTTAGCCTGAAAAACTTTATAACGCGGGCGGAGCCGCGAGCAAAAGCTAGTACTAAATAAAATGTAATCTTTATTTTTTGCAAGCAATATTTATTTTCTTCAAATAACAGATATAAAGAGTAAAGACTAGTTATTTTAAAATTGCATATAATTTTACTTTGAAAATATACAGACTTTAGTGGAATACAAAAATAATTATTTTAACAATAACATATGAAACTTAAAATGTATTTTAGTAATGTTCAATATTTTTCTTCAGGAATCTGACCATCCCAATTGACAATTTTGCTGTTAAACCAAATATATTCCCCCTTCACAGAGTCTGGAGCATCCAAAGCAATGTATAGAGGTGCGGATGCTCCCTGGTCTATAGTCAGGGGACCTCTGTGGCTGCTCATGTCTGTGTCAACATATCCTGGGTGGACTGCATTCACCTTTATATCTGGAAATAAAATAGAAAGGCTTAATCAGGTGTTTTTTTTCTAAGCTGAACTTTGAAACTAGAACCTAGATCTCTTGTATTGAAAAATCTTAAGATGATGCATTGTCTACATTCAAGTGGCGACTAATGATTGTCTTAGTTGAATTATGTGCGTGATATGACACCACTCTGAGTTTTTCCTCTCCATATAAGTCCAGAGTGTAGAATTATTCCCATACATGACAACAGGCTTGTCCCCTATCCCAATATAACATAGAATACACAGGCAACAACTGAGTTTCCTGGTTACATCCTACTGTTCTGCCTACCCCTTCTGGTACTAAGCCGTGTTGTGCTTGATATAGCTATAATTCTGACTAGAAGATATTTTACTTGTATAGTGTAGTTACAGTTTCATGGCTGGGTCATTGTTTACCATTAGACAGGGTACCCTAGTTAAATGCCTGGTTCTGCGAATTTGTAAATGTGATAAACATTTTATTATAATTAATATTAGGCAACTCTTATTTTTAAGTTGTAAGTAACCAATCAATAGGATTTTAGTAGTGGAACTTTACATTTATAATATTTTCGACTGGCATTGAACATTGATAGTGTTTAAACACTTGATGTTATCAATATCTTACCTCTATCGTTGAGTAGTCTTTGCTGAATTTTAGTCAAAGCTGTAACACCCACTTTAGACACAACATATGAGGATATGCCCCATTCGGCTTCTTGCGTTCCTTGTTTAGCAGCGTCCACATATTGCTGCATCAACGCAGATAATTCCTCTACAGTCAGCTCCGGGTCTTGGAACCTTTTTCTCAAATTCCCGCTAGGTATATGACTCAAATGGCCACATGAGCTGGAAATGTTGACCACTCTTCCGCCATTTTTGACGATTGGGAACAAAATATCGCAAACAGAAACAAGTGAGAAGTAATTAACGAAGAGTGTTTGCTCGGCTTGTACCGCTACCGGTTCTGTAGAAGCACTTTTAAAAGCGATTGCCGCATTGTTGACCAATATATCAATTCCATCGTATTTACTCTTTATGTAGTCTCTAAATCTCTCGATGCTCTTATTGTCGGTAATGTCGAGTTGGTGGTAACTTGGGTTTAGGCCTTCTTTATTTAAATCGGCGACAGCTTTTTTCCCGCGTTCTTCATCTCTTGAAGTAAGGTAAACTGTTCCATTAAAACGTTTGCAAAGTCCACGGACTATAGCGAATCCTATTCCTTTATTAGAACCCGTAACAACTGCTACTTTAGTAGACATTTTGTGCAAAAAATTCCGTGAATGTTTGATATTTATTTACGAACTACTGGAATAAATTATCACCACGTATCTATTTATTCACTAACTTAGCGTTTCAATTTTCACTGATAAAATGTGTTTATTTAGCATTCATAAGGAGGAAAAACGAGATAGTATGATTTAAATAAATCAAGAGAAACGGAGACAGCTATATATGTTCAATGATTGTTTTTATGATAGATATGCAAAGGTCACTTATAATATATCATTGATATCAGGAATCACTAAGAAAACTTGGATTTCAAACATTTCTTTGCTTGGGAGTGTATTAAAGTTATCTACTCTAAATTTTAAATCCTTTCTCCTGAGTTCTGAGTAGCTGTTAATAAAAGTACTTATTTAGATATCTTATTTGTATATGGTTAGCGAGGGTAGGACTCCGCTTGCCATACTTGCTGTTCAATTTCCCCTATAGTTCAAGGCTGAACCACAATTTGATGACTTCATAATTGTAATTTAAGTATAATCAATGGTGGTCTTAAGAAATCTGAGGCTCTGGGCAGGAGATTTTTACTACATTGCCGAAGGGCTATTTTTGTACTCCTGGGAAGCGTGTGTCCCCTCGAAACGTGAGGTCTTCAGCGATTATCCTGTTTGCCATCCGCTACTGAATAATGTACTGCTTCATAAGATACATTATTTGGCATGGCTTTCTGGTTAACTTTTTTTTGTTAATACCCAGTATATTTAGGCATTAAGTCGAATTCGAAGTCATAGTCAGGTTCTGTGGTGCCCTTTACGCAGTCAACACTCTCCCTATCGATCCCTGTTTTATGGACCGAGATGAATTTGTGAAATTTATTATCACCCAAAAATTATCTACCTTACCTGGTTAGTCAACCATATTTTATCGAAATTTAGCAACCACCGTGAGAATTTCTGCTAAGAAGTAGCTAGAGACCACAGAAAGATAGCAATGTATGTGATATGACTATCATAGTGTTATGGTTTGTATAGATAGTGTCCATATTATTCTTAAAATCCTTTCTTCATAAAAATTGCCATATAGATATCTGTATGCCAATATAATTACATAGGTACATATAGGTACATTTCCTTCTTTCAGTTCCAAATTTAGGGCTAATTCAATAAAACCACTGTACTATAATCTTGAATTAGTTTATTTTTCTGCGAAAGCACCAACATATTCCACATTAATAATTTTCTGTTTATAATTTTTCCAAATATGCATATAAACTTTAAATACTAAGTTAACACTAAAACTATGGACGACAGATATTAATAAACCCTAACTTTAGTCTTAATTAAAAATACAGCTACGTGAAAGTAGAACAACACATTTATACCGACATAACATTTAAAAAAATATTGAAGGCACTTTATTTTGACACAATTTAGCCTTTTTAAATTATTTTATTAACATTTGCTCGCAAATTTAGTTATTATTATTATTTTTTTATACATGCACCCCACAGCACCTGATGGTAAGTGGTATGGGGTCCAATAGAATGTCGACTGACGAGAGATGATTACTTCTCGACAGTCGACACAATTATGCCGGCCTGTTGGAACAGGATATATGTAGGCTGATCTCGGAACGCGACACACGTGGGCCAATATGGCAGGTTTTATCACCTTGTGTACGGTGGTCGCTATCCTGGCCGATTTAAAATATATCCATCATGAGCAAAT
The DNA here is from genome assembly GCF_014839805.1 of Manduca sexta. Classification (NCBI taxonomy): domain Eukaryota; kingdom Metazoa; phylum Arthropoda; class Insecta; order Lepidoptera; family Sphingidae; genus Manduca; species Manduca sexta. The sequence goes on along the minus strand of NC_051117.1, from coordinate 8,945,053 downwards.
TTATTATTTCCTTGCTACCGCGTTTCTTGGAGTAATATACAGTGTATTAATCTATTAACAGTTTCAGAATATCTAGAATAAATTGAGTAATTGCACATATTTATCTCTACGAACACTCGCAAACATTTCTTTATAATATTAGATATACATCTTTCATCAAACATCTCTTTGTGCAACTCTAATTAAACTTAATAGTAATAAAAAAATATACTGGTCATTATTTTAAGATATTTCAATATCTTTTCAGTTTGTTTCTAGACATACATTATTTCGTTTTTGTAAAATAGGAGTTGATGCATCTATTATTAGTCTTGGCTACTCCAGTGTGTAGGTAGTTGGATTTTTTCCTAGTGCCACACACAAACACACAACATCATGCATATATCCCCGAAGGGGTATGCAGAGATGCAACGAGGGCACCCACTTTTCGTCAAGTGTTCCGTCCCATGATGTGACAGGGGGCGAGCCTATCGCCATATCAGGCACAAATTCCAGACTCCGGGCTGATACTGAGCAGAAAAACTCAAATTTCACTTTGCCCGATCCGGGATTCGAATTCAAGACCTCAGAGCGCTGCCGTTCAACTACGCCACCGAGGCAATCAGTGGCTTGACACCAAATATAATGTCTAACAAGTGATACCAAAAAGCCGCCAGATTTATTGCAATAATGCCCGATTTCAATAAACAGCCCCAATCCATACAGATCACTGGTAAGTATAAACCAATCAAAATAAATCATTTGTTCTTCTTTGATTACTGGCGATGAGCTTGCTTATGGAGCAATTCCGCCAATGTCACGTTGTTACAGACTGCAGACTTCTGAGGTAATATAGTTGAATGTCTTTACATTGGAGACTTGTTAATGGGAGAAAATGAATAAAGGGGATTGACAGTTGTTAAGTGAGATATTAAATGTTTTTTCTTTTCTTGTTAGCATATTGAATTAATGTTTTCTCTAAATGTTAGTGATCGACACTACTAAAAATATACAAAACACAACAAAACACAATTCAATGGGAATTAAGTAATAATAAAGAGATATCCTGTATTTTTAAAAGGCTTAAATACAGGATCCCACTGACATGTGTAAGATTATTTGTTATTATGTCAAACATAGTTTATACTGCTTGGTGGTTTTTCTGTCAATCCAAAGGTAGCATTTAAGATCATTCATTGAAATTAGCCATTAATATTAGTAAGAACACATGTCTGTTCATGTTACTTGACAGCTGTTTTCTGTACGATCTCAATCTCAATCTTCAATCTGATCCCGAAGATGAACCAATCAAAATAACTCATTAATAATCATGTAAAAAATACTGTTGCCACACTTATCGTCGCCCCTGTCAAAACTACCTTCATTATAATATTATAACACCAGTTTTTCCTCTTTGATGAGTTGTCAAACATTGTAAAAGGCCACATTGAACAGAGAGGCATTTTCCCTAACCGTTGCAAAGTCAATGTGTAGCACTTATAGTGAATTATTGTGATATATCTGACTATATTAAATTCCACCAACTACTGTGTAGGCGCATTACTACCATGTATTAATCCTCCTATATAATCCTCATATATCATATCCTTCTTATAATACTTTGTTCTGATTGGTAAATTTTTGAGATAGATTGAAAAAGCGATTGGGATCATTAATTGGAAATGGCGATTATCCAACACATCGCAATAGTAGATTGCATCATCAACATCAATTTTTTTTACCAGGAAAAATGCACATACATTTTGATGTTTCGAAGTCTCATAACCTGGACTGCAAAGATTATGATCAGTTAATCCTGATCAAAAGGCTCATCCGGCTTAGCGCTCAGCATTCAGTAGATAAGGCACAGCATCGTCAATACTGACGTCTCCCAGGAAGCCCACGAAGAATACATCCTCCAGGAAAGGTCCCGGGAAAGCCCGGAGCGGAGGTAGCTGCAGGAGCAGGCGTGAGACCCTTTCTTCGTCTGGTTGGCAGACGTTTTTCAAAGAGCGGAGGACTTTTGACTGGTATTCTTGGAGCTTGCGTGTTAGGAAGTCTGGGACGCCGTCTGTGGGATTAAATAACATTAAATTCTATTTTATTCTTAGGGTTACAATCAATAAACGACATTGATTGTTACAAATTAGGTACGGAGATAATTTGAGACCTTGAGGACAAAGGCTACTATTTACATGGTAAGATATATAGCGGGACTTTTATCCCGTACAGCTATCCCGCGGCCGAAACCGCAACAAAAACCATAATATATGAGCATCATACTAAAAGTGAAATTTACAAAAATATGATTTAGTATATTTCAATAAAAACTACCATGCTTAATATATCATGGCTCTGGATTAGCATTTTATCAGTTACATTTATGTTAAAAAAATACATAATGCACACACAAGCTAATTCACTTACATAATGGCCTGTGGTTCCAACATATAGGTTTTTTAGTCCAAAATGTTGGCTATAGGACAAAGATACTAACTCAAGCGGAGACATGAGATAATTTGCTCATCATAAAAGTAACAGGAAGTCATTGTATACAGGCCGCTTTCTATAAATTGCGGTGGAAATGGTTGTATTTTATGTTCAGCAATGAACAATTTGATGATGATGAAAGACAACCCTTACCTGGTGAGAATAGGCACAGGGTCCTGAGGTGTGCGTGCTCTCTCTCATTCACTCGCAGCTGCTCAATGGTGGTGATGAACTGCTGCAACCGCGTCAGGTTGCCGCTGATCTCCGCTATGCGCTCATCCGAGTAGTCAGCCGCTGTGATCTGATATGATTAAGTTATTATAATGATGCAAGAAATGATATTGTATGGTCAGTTTCTGTTGCCCAGCCCAAATTTAGAAGATAGTCTAGTTAGTGTAGTTAGCTTTTTGAGACTGAATGCGGCACATATTTTTTTGGGAAGCAATGTGTGTGCGGTTGTTCAAAAAAGTGTTTAAAAATAACCTTCCTAAGACTGCTTTACTCACTCGCGTCGTGTAACCAAAAGCCACTACGGACAGTACTGTGGGTGGTGTGCCGTCTTGGTGGATAGTTCATTGGTTTGGTGTTTCAGGCCACATAAAAATAAATAATAATAATATCAGCCCTGTATTATATACTTGCCCACTGCTGAGCATGGGCCTCCTCTACTACTGAGAGGGATTAGGCCTTAGTCCACTACGCTGGCCTAGTGCAGATTGGTAGACTTCACACACCTTCGAAATTCCTATAGAGAACTTCTCAGATGTGCAGGTTTCCTCACGATGTTTTCCTTCACCGTTAAAGCGAACGATAAATTCACAAAGAATACACACATGATTTTTAGAAAAGTCAGAGGTGTGTGTCCTTGGGATTTGAACCTGCGGACATTCGTCTCGGCAGTCCATTCCACACCCAACTAGGCTATCGCCGCTTAGGCCACATATTAATACTCAATGTCTGAGGATAACTTCAACAAAGTACTATATGTACTTTTTGTGTACTACTGGTAAGAGACTTATTGCCCTTATCATTAAGATTACACCAGTCTACTCGTCATTTAGATGTTTTTAAAAATTTGGCCCTTTTTATATAGGCATGACTGTCACCATTGCAACTGCTGGTAAGTAGAGTTGGGCCCAGGTAGTGGCTATTGACGCTTTTTGCCAGTCGACAGAATTATGCGAGCCTTTTTATGATCGAATATACACAAGCTGACCTCTTTATGTGGCACTACAATAGCTTCAACACCTCGTGTATGGTCTTTATCCAGGGGATACGAGTATCCTGACACCTGCAAGCTATATGCATCATGTTGTAGCTACACTCATCATATTAGAGCTACCTGCATCATATTGTAGCTACCTGCATCATATTGTAGTTACCTGCATCATATTGTAGCTATACGCATCATATTGTAGCTACCTGCATCATATTGTAGCTACGTGCATCATATTGTAGCTACGTGCATCATATTGTAGCTACCTGCATCATATTGTAGCTACGTGCATCATATTGTAGCTACGTGCATCATATTGTAGCTACGTGCATCATATTGTAGCTACCTGCATCATATTGTAGCTACGTGCATCATATTGTAGCTACGTGCATGCATCATATTATAAACTCATAAACTCACCTCAGGCTGAGCCAAGTCCGCGGACCTGTCCAACCCGCCGGAGCTAGCGCGCTCCCGCAGCACCGAGTGCAGATGGCTCACCAGCAGCGGTAGTAATGTGGTCAGAGACAGAGCAGCAGAGAACTTCGCCAGCCCCAGCACGAACAACTCCGGCCAGCACTTCTTGAACAGTGTCACTTGGATTTCGAATCTGTAATGAATGGTAGTTATCACAGGATTAGTTGTAATTTTGGTATGGAAAGTTTTTTATTTGCAGGTATAGTGACTTGGGAGCTGAACCTAACTGAAAAAGAATAGTTTTTTAGGGATAAATGCCAGTTCTTACTGGCTTATTGTGACGAATTGTGTTTAGCGTAAACTGGTATACATCTAGTAGACTAGCAGTGGCGTATGTGCAGAGACTCATAACTCCTAGTCTTTGTTGATTAGACCATCATGCATACCCGCATACAATATTTATCAGGCGTAGTGTTTTTGACCAAATTTTAAAAACAAGTCGGGCAGCAGGTCCGCGCTATAGTACGTATGTGCTGTGTACTCACGGTAGCGCAGCGGCGGCGGGCACGGCGCGGATCCAGCGCGCGGTGGCGGCGAGCAGGCGCGCGCCCGCCTCGCACGCCGCGTGCAGCCGCAGCGGCGCCGGCGCAGCGCCCGGCAGCGACAGCGTCAGCGGCGACGTGCCGCACAGCGACGCGCCCTCTTCTAAACACACAACGTTCAATGTATTATGTGGAAATCTGTTGAGGTCGATACAAACTCTACGCAGTCAGTAGCAGGAGGCATAGTGCTTATGACGTATGTCGATTTCAAGGTAATATGAGTATGAGACTTGACTAAGTTTCAGAATATCGAAAATAGAGAATGGTCATAAAAATTAAATTAAAACTGAGTGTGAAATAACAACTTAATCACTAAATATCCAAAAGTTTGCAATAATCACGATCATTAATATTAGGGCCTAACCTACTCTAGCTAGAGAGAAATTAGATGATACCCTACCATCATTCTGCTGCGTCTCGGCGGCAGCATGCAGCGCGGAGAGAGGCATCTCTGCCGGAGTCGCGCCGTATGCAGACTGAAGATACTCGTTTATTGCACCTGTCAAATAATATTATAAAAAAAAATTACAACATGAAGAATAAATTTGTTTTTACCACGGTACAAATCATACACCTTATATGTAGTTTAAATTTTGAATCTAACTTTGAAATACCCTGTAATTTATAGTACCGATTGGTTGAAACTTTGTATCCCGCCATAAAAACACTCTGTAGATTATAATAGTGATGTACTCACCGAACTGACCCATTTTGAACAGATTCTTTGCGAGCTGTGTCTGCAACATTATTTGCTGTCTGCGAGCGCCCTCGATGTCACTCGGAGCGCCGGGATTTAAGTATGGTGACACTGAAAGAAAAATACGATTATGAATGTAACATGACCTAATGTCAGATTTGACAGAAAGATTTGGTTATTTTTATAAAAGGGAAGTAGTATCAAACTAATTTCAAACATCAGAATAAATAATATTTTAGTTTCCATGTGATATTTATCTCGTATGTGTAAAACCGCATTGCTTTGGGCTTAATACCTTTTTAATTTTGATTATTTAATATTGGGCGGTGTTGTTACTAGAACTTGTGGGCAGGTTGACATTAAGCTTCAGGTGAGCAGATTACTCAGGCACTAAATGAATAATAATAATACCAGACATGCATTATATAGGCTGTCTTACTATTAGGCATGGGTCCTCTCTACCACTGCGTTAAGATTTAGTTCACCACGCTGGCCTAGTGCGGATTGGAAGACTTCACATCCCCTCAAAATTCTTGTAAAAAACTCAAGTATGCATGTTTCCCCACGATATTTTCCTTGACCAATAAAGCAAGCGATAATTCACAAAGTATACACACATCTATATATATATAAATCAATTGCTGTTCGTTAGTCTCGCTAAAACTCGAGAACGGCTGAACGGATTTATCTTATCTTGGTCTTGAATTATTCGTGGAGGTCTAGGGAAGATTTAAAAGGTGAGAAAAATTCGAATAATTGCCGGGAAAATCCTCAAAACAGCATTTTTCTATTTCCCATACAAACGTTTTCTAAATAAAATGGAGAGTCAATTTGTAATTTATTACCGCTGCATAAAGTTCAAATTCGCGTGCGCGTTGGAGGATCTAATATCGCGTTCTGAAACTCAACAAAAGTGAAAGTGAATCGCGAACGCGACAAAATTGCATAGTCTCAAAATACATAGTACATAAATAGTGGTCGGCTTCGAGAAACACAATTTTAGCTAACTTCAGTTGTTAATATAATATATAACTCAAAGGTGACTGACAGTGATATATCAAGGAACAGCCCAAACCATTGGACGGATCGGGCTAAGACTTTACATGCATAAAGCTACTATGACGTAGGCATCCCCTAAGAAAGGATTTTGATAAATTCTACCCTTAAGGGGATAAAATAGGGGATGAAAGTTTGTATAAATGTTCTTAGATTTTCGACTGATTGAACTGAAATTATAGATTGGGGATAAAATTAGTTTGAACCTATAAGTACCGGGAAAATATGTAGCAAGACTTTTATCAAACAGTGGAATTTTATCCTGGAAAACACCTTCACGCGGGCGAAGCCGCGAGCAAAAGCTAGTAACTTATAAAAAGACCGGTGCATGCCCTTGGATTTTGAACCTGTGGTCATTCAACTCAGCAGCCTGTTCCACCATCAACTACACAATCACAGCTAAAAAAGAGTTATTCATATTCCAACTGCTATGTTTCCATGTATTTGTAATTATATTATTCACCTGGATTGCCTTTATTGAACGCGACGGCTGCAGCTAGAGCAAAGTTGATAGCTGGAGCGGCCGTGGACACCGCGCCCATGCTGTCTGAAGGCTCTTCCTTTGGGTTTATCTGTATTAACAGTGTTATTGTTTGGTTAGAATTCCAATAAAAGCTTCGGGAAGAAAATTTTATTAGCGATGAAAGGTTATTGAATATGGGGAATTAATTTTTCTTTGATCATACATATAATTGCCATTTTTTATTCATGGCCTTGCAATAAAATATTCAGAATTAGTTTATTATTATCAGTTAGTAAAAATATATATTGAATGGTAGTTTTTAAATATTTTTTTTTAATTTTTAGAAGGAATTTGATCTGTAATCTTGGCAATTTTCTTGCATTTATAAGCAACATACCTCACTTCTTACTCTATCTCTCGAGACATTATTTCCAGCTCACCTGCGCCTGCGCCTGTCCCGCCAATCCCAGCAGCTTCGAGTACGCCGCCTGCCTGTCGTGCATGCCCTCGCGCGGCTCCCCCTTGCTCTTGTCGACGATAGGCTTTCGCTCGTGCTGGACCGCTGTGCGATACAGAGCAAGAATTACTGCTCACAACATATGTTGGCGTGTGTTTATGGACGATAGACTTTACGGTGGGATGTTTAGAGTCGAAATTTAGAAATTTTCAAAGTACTTTCCAATTTACATTTGGGCTATATGAATGAAACACGATATTTCTAAATTGTTGAGGACTGAATCAAGTATAGGGGTTTATAAAACTTAATAAATGTAAATTATTAGCAGATTACATTTAAAATTTATTGATATTATTGTTTGTGGCAGTTGGTCTTTTATAGCTTTTTCAGCATTTCAACATAAAGCAAGCATGATTCTACATTAGTTTGAAGGCTATAGATGGTATAGTATCTGGGGAAGTGAGCCTTAACAGATGTCTCAGAGCAATATGCATTTTGTAATCCAAACTTGTTTAATCACTCAAACTTTTTGACAGGTCCGTTAAAAAAACGGTTGGGAGAGACATGTGTTCTACGAGTGGATTTCGTGTAGCTGGGGACAATGACAACCCAAATCACCAAGTAACATATCTCATAATTCAATAAAAAAATCAGTTTAAGCGATACAATATTGCCTCAATGAAACTATATCATAACAAAATATGTTATCATGCATAATTTGTCAATATATGCGAGACTCACAGTCGCTCCTCATGCCGCACGCGAGGCACTTCTGCAGCCGGCAGTACTGGCAGCGGTTACGGTGGTGTTTCGTCACCACGCAGTTCATGCTGCCGCGACACTGGTACCCCAGCTTCTTGCGGATCGAGCGCTTGAAGAACCCTTTGCAACCTGATAATGGACAATGTATTATGTGAGTGATGATACAATTCCAGGTGGTAGGTATTATAGGCATGATCTTTATTGGTAACAAATTTAACCTTAAAATGGTTGGAAGAATACTCAAGATATTTTTTTATATTATTTGTTATTTGGCAGGCAGTTTCGATTTGCCTATTTAATGCAATTTTCAATCCTGGTTTCACTTCCAATCAAAATATTTATCAAGTTTGTTAAACCTGTTCACATTTTCTGCTGTAACCACATTCTAGGGAAATTTATATAAACAACTTTGCCCAGATAAATTAATTTAACTGTGTACAAAAACACATATTTCCTGCAATCAATTTATTATTATTTGATATTTATGATGGAAATTAAGATAAGTTGCTTCATCTGGTAATAATTTTAATATAGCAATAGCAACTACCTTATGCACAACATAAGCCCCGCCATAGTGACCCATATGTATTATTGTTAGTTCAATAAGACCAGCAGCAGCAGCTCTTATCATTATACTCTGTGAACCTCACTACACTTACCAATGCAGTGGTAATACTTCACTGGACTCAATACAAATCATTTTCTGAATAAACCATATATGTACAATGCTGACATGATCACCTTGAAATTTTCTTAATTTTTTTAGTGTCATGGCAAAATGATCCTGCTGCCCCTGACGGCAAGTGGAGAGGGGTCCAATAAAACGTCAACTGACGAGAGATGATTACCCCTCGACTGTCAACACAATTAAACCTGTTGGAGCCTGATATGTGAAAGCTGATCCTGGAACACAATACACTTCTATGGGCTATTATGGCGGTATTAACACCTTGTATAGGTTGGCTGTGTACGTTTCATAATAAATTATTGATTTTACATTGCAGTAGTTATATTAAAAATATATACCTTCACAACTGATGGCACCGTAATGTCTGCCGGAAGCTCGGTCACCGCACACTATGCACAGTTCCACACCACCAACATCATCGCTTGTGCTGAACTTCATCTCCAACTGATCTTGACCCTCCATCATACCTGGAAAATTGAAATATATTTAGTTTTTATATATTATAATTAATATGAGAGTTTATTATTATCTATACATCACAACATAGTGTAAAACAAAGTTGATTTCTCTGTCCTTATGTATGCTTAAATCTTTAAAACTACGCAACAGATTTTGATGTGTTTTTTTTAATACATAAGAGTGATTCAAGAGGAAGGTTTATATGTATAATAATAACATCCATTAAATAGTGGAGAAATACTGTTATTTTGTTATGTTATACCCGTGCGAAGCCAGAGTGGGCCGCTATGTTTTTATATCCAACATTCACAGTTTTTCTGTAGTGTATTTAGTAACAGCATTGCACCCGTGCGAAGCCAAGGCGGGTCGCTAGTATTATTATAAAACAAAGGCCCCAAAAGTTGTCTGTAGGATTGATTTTCTCAAAATCTACTAACAGATTTTTGTACGGTTTTTACTAAAAGATCATGCAATTTCTTAAATTTAGGTGAATCCAAAAAATACTTTTATTTAAATGTTTGGATTTTTGTTATACAAACATGTAAGCTGTTAGATGAATATGCTTGAAATTTGGTATTCAGATAAACTACATCCTGGTTTAAGATAAAATTTAGACTACTGGTTTTCTGACTCAGTATTAATTTGCTTGGTAGGCATTGCTTGGCATTGAGTAATCCCAGTACTCAACATTATGTGTACAATTATACCAAACAATCATATTTAGAGATGTGGATAAAAGGGGAAGAGATGCCATCAGCCTTAAGTTGAGATAGATAACAGCTCCTATTTCCATTGACATTCTTTGTAATTTTAATGTTTTTGGCATTTTTCTTGTTTATGGGCAGTCATGGGACTTGCTACAGCGTTAAGTCGTCATTTAGTCAAATGATATTACTTACTACTCAGATAAACGATCGTATGGCATCGAGAGAAATACCACGTTAAATGATATATTATGCAGTTGTAATTGAATCACCAAGAGCAACCTGCACTCTTTAGATCGACTTCGTTTGCGACCAACCCAAAACAATGTGTTTTCAAACCTTTCACTTTTGAGTTTGGACAATTACAACACTCGAAAAACTTGTTCGCGTGTGTAGGCGGGTTATAGTAATATAAATCAACGCTAGCGGAGACACGGCTAAAAAAATCTCCCCGTTATGTTCATTGGACTGAGAAATAACACGGGCCATCGAAAAATGCCATAACTTACCGTAATTTATTCTTTGGAAATCCAATTTTTTTGCGACATTTATGTTAACTATATTACGACACACGTAAATCAATAATAAAAAGTTAATAAAACACTAATATAGCTGTGATAACTGTATTTTTCGTGGGATCAAAACTAAAAGAAAATGAAAACAAAATAAAAGAATGAACTGTTGAATGAAGATGCTATGACGTGACAAATTGTTCGGTAGGTTTTTTGAGTGGCAACTTTATTTGGTAGATTTTTACGTAAATTAAAGTCCACACAACGCGGCAATGGCCCGACTTACTACGGCAAAGAGAATTATAATATATATGTACTACGGGATAAGTGCGGAAAGGAGCCCCTCAACGTAAATTATAGTTTCATTACCTACGTAATTCTCGAGCTTTGACCTATAACAAAACTGGAGTTTATTAGAAAACTTTTTAATTAGCTGATTACTTTTTATATTTTATTATTATAAATATTTGTAAAAGAAAACATAAAAAAAACATGGCGAAAAGGTTATTAGCCAGATTCGATTTAAAAATGTGAATGTCAAACAAATTGTTGACACTTGTCAATGTCAACATTTCCATACCGCGTGTGTTTTTTGGTTGTAATCAATGAAATATTTTTCCGAATTTTCATGTGAAAAGTGCACTGTGCAAAATATATAAACAAAGAAACAGTCATGGCCTGTACGGAAATAGATAATATTATTGATAAGTTCAACACCTTCACAGAGAAACCCGTAAAATTTCTGACAACACAAAAAGAAATTAAAGATGATATTAAAAACTTAGTAAAATCATTGTATGATTACACTAAAGCTCAAGAAAAAAGTGAGAGGAAGAAGAAGAAAGGTGCCTTGAGTGAGTTGATAGTGGAAGACTTTGATGAGGAGCAAATATGGCAACAAATCGAACTACAGAACTCTGAAAATTGGGACCAGCTTGTGTGGGAAGTAGCTAACTGTGTGTCTGCATCAAATAACTTAACATTCCCTGTCAAGACTTCCGAGGATCAGGAGTCTGAGAAAAATGAGGCAGAGGACGAAGTCTCAATGTCAGATGAAGAAGAATTAATGTCCGATAATGAAAACTTACATTCTGAAACTGAGACTACGGAACGCAAGAAGACGAAAGCGGTGACAAAAAAATCAAAGTCCAAACCGTCCATAGTCGACGATAAATTCTTCAAATTGAATGAAATGGAGCAATTTCTTTTGAAAGAAGAAAAAAATGAGGGCAAAGCAGCTGCTTCGGACAGTGATAACGAATCAGTGGATTACTTCGAGGATATTGATGATGATGAGGAAGAGGAAACAGAAAGAGATGTGATGTACTCGGATTTCTTTGACCAGGCTGATGGTCAGGCGAATGAAGAAGATACACATGATGAGAATGGCGATATATCCAATGAAGAAGGCATGTCTGATGAAGAATTTAAAGAACCTGAGAAAGAGAAAACAAAGAAAGTTCGTTTTGAACAACCATCATCGGATGATGAATCTGAAGGCTCAGACAATGAAATAAACTTAAATAATAATGTATCAGATGGAATTAAATCTGAATTTGAATTGCGTCAACAAAGGCTCAAACAACAGATAGAAAGACTTGAGGAGAGAACTCTTAAAGAAGCTCCATGGCAATTGAAGGGTGAGGTTGACGCTAACAAGAGACCACAAAACTCTTTACTCCAAGAAGTTGTGGACTTTGATCTAACAAGCAGACCAGCTCCAATCATCACGGAACAAACTACAGTTACATTAGAGGATTTAATAAAACAGAGAATAAAAGACAAAGCCTGGGATGATGTTGAGAAGAAAGAGAAACCAGTTGACGATCAACTCGCGTTCCGTAAGAAAGAAGTACTTGATCACGCGAAAAGCAAGCTCAGCTTAGCTCAAGTTTACGAAGCAGAGTATTTAAAGCAGAAACAGGCTTTATCTGGAGAAGTTGAGGAGGAGAAAGAACCGGAAAGCCATAAAGAAGTCCGGGAAGCAATGACACAACTCTTCTCCAAGTTAGATGCTTTGTGCCATTATCATTACACACCCAAAGCTGCTCAAGCTGAGGTCAAAATTGTTACAAACACTCCAGCTATTTCTATGGAGGAGGTCGCCCCTGTGGCTACAAGTGATGCAGCATTATTAGCACCAGAAGAAGTTAAAAAGAAGCATAGAGGTGAATTTATGAGTAAAGAAGAACGAACGAAAACTGACAAAAATAGAGAAAGGAGGAAAAAGAAAAAATTGCAAAGAGAAAAAGGGAAAACGGTTAATGTTACAGAACATAGGAATACGAAGAAGGGTACGGAGGCTACTGATAAATCTGTGAAGACTTCTAAAGCTTTCTTCCAACAATTAAATGATGATTCAAATAGTTTAATTAAAAAGAAAAATAAGGGTAATGTTAAGAGACAGTGAAATAAAATATGTTGTTGATTTGTGAATTTATTGTTTTTTTATTTAAATTTTCTTTGTTGAATCTCATTACTCATGGATATCTTGTAGATGATTTAATGGTTCTGGTAAATACTTATTTACAGTTAGGTAGAATTAGTAACTTTTTTCTAAATATTTTATATTTACAGATTTTTTCTAAATTGCAAGTAACTCCTTTACCTACACAAAACATGTACTAATCTATTACAATATGTGAAGAAAAACCTGTACCCCTTTTCAGCATATTGCTCCCCTTTGACCCGGGTCTAAGTGACTGAAAATTTTTTTATGACTCTCATTGACATATTTATAAAAAAAAAAAAAATTGGATATTAAATACACGGCAAAGACTCGCATAGTACTACTTACTATACGGCTGTGCTAAGCGCAAAAGCCGTATGTCAGGGAGATTCGAGATAAAGAATTCGATTAAGAATTAATCGAAGTTTTGTAAATATAGTTTTATAGTTTTGTTACATACAAGCTGAGATAAAGAAACCCTTTTAAGGCGATACCTCAAGGTCCATTTTCATACATTTTGTTTCGGCTTTAATCTGGGTAACTAAACAAGTATTGGCAAGTAAAGAATTTAAATTCACGTCTAGTTAGTGATTAGTTCTCGCAGTTGAAAGAAAAACGTAAAAATAATTAATAATCATGGATATTTCGGCCTTTAAAATTTCGTCATATTAAATTTTAAAGGCCGAAATATCCATGATTTAAGTTACCCAGATTAAAGGTGAAACAAAATGTATGAAAATGGACCTTGAGGTATCGCTTAAGGTTTTTTTTAACAAGTTCTAAACAAGATACCGTTATTTAGGTAAGTTTATTGGATGGGTATTTCTTTAAGCTATTTGACGACATAAAAATCAAGATTTCGTTTTTTTTGAGATATCGCTTTTGAGCTTAGCACGGCAGTATATGCTGTTATTTAATTTATGTTCAGATGAAAATTGATTTTGTTACATATTTGATTAATATTATTATTTATCTTGTTGTTTAAGAGTAACATTTTTTTTATATGTACCCGCCAAAGTTACCCCACTACACCTGATGGTAAGTGGAGTTGGATCCAATACAATGTCGCATGATTACCCTCGACAGTCGACACAATTACGCCGACCTGTTGGAACCGGATATACACAGACTGATCCCGGAATGCGACTTACTTACGTACCGTTTTATTGTAATAGGGGACCGGCCTATGCTTGATTTTGTACATTATTCTATATGTAATGGTTAATAATACGAAAAAGAAGCACTCCTGCGAAAACTGCATAACAATTGGTTAAAAAATGAGCGAGTAATTCATATTTAAAATATTGTAACGTGCAGAAGTGGGCGCGATGTGGGGATATTATCGCTTCATCTCTTTTTTTTCGCACGCGTCGTAATTCCCGATGACGTCACATGTGGATATTTCGTCTCTTTTCTGTTTCTTGTTAATTACCCCTTCACCGAAATTCAAAGTCTTATAACTTGTTGATTTTTTACCGGATTTTAATAATTCCTTCTGTGTTATAATTTATATTATGTAAATATTTGATAATAGTAAAGAACAAAAATGAGTCCGGTACCCTATTATATTTATTATTGTAATCAATTTGGAGTCTCCTGGGAGACCTCGCCTATATGCCCCCTTGACTCTAAGTCTGGATCTGCCTTTGTATAAGAAAGCAAGATAAGAAGTAAAATTAGTAAGATTGCACTTGTAACTTGAAAAAAAAAACTAAGTATATACGAGTATACTAGGTAACACAATTTGTTTAAACTGAAATAAAACTGTTTTACCTGATTTTATCTCGGTTTTTTATATTATAATTTTTTCTCGACGTTTCGTAGACTTTGCAGCCTTGATGGTCACAGAACCATGATCATGAAAGACTGCGAAAAATCCAGGAAAATAGTTTTATTTCCATGACATTCGCGTAAACATAAGAAATTATTTTGATTACATTTACAAATTCCCTGGTAATGAAGATGTAGTGCATTCGAATATTCCTAGAGAAATTACTTCCTAATTTAATTTTTAAAAATTATAACTAAATATTTTCTTAGGAGAGTTGACTGCCGGTGGTGTAGTTTGCTGTTCTGCCGCGCTGAGTTCTCAGGGTCATCCCCGAGTCTCGATCTCGGAAACTCGAATTTATTCCAAGCCAATTTGTATTTTGTACCCGATAAAGCTATAAGTTCATTAGTTTTAGTGAGATAATTGTTGAAGTAAATTACGCCATTTGTAAGAGGGAAGTAGGCCGTGGATTGAGTATGACTGGTCTAAACTCTACAGAGAACATTGTTTTACCTTTTAAATCAAAGGTTCCCAAACTTTTTTTCTCATAGACCTCTTTCATAATTAAATTAAATAAATCCATGTACAGTCAGCAACAGAAGTCGTTGAAGATAATTTGTTTCCAATATTTCCTAATCATTATCATTTACCATAAGTTACTGATTAATTTAAATACAAAACAACTTGACGTAATTGAACTACAAAAGTAGCTGAATGCCGTCAAACCTTTCACTGCTAAACATTACTAGCAATTTTTTATGATCTGTAATAAATACAAATGTGGCTGAAATTAGCAAATTCTTTGTTTTATATACAAGCTTTTTTTCCAACAGTCCAGAATATCAATTAAATTTTATTTTATAACATACTAGCTTTGGCTCGCTACTCCGCCTGCGTGAAAAAGTTTTTCAAGGACTAAAGTCTTGCTTTATATTTACCCGGGATAGAAAGTAGCGTATAGCGCTTAAGAGAATGTAGCTTCCTATTAGTGATTTTTTTCAAAATCGGTTAAGCTGTTCCTGAGTTTAGCGCATTCAAACAAACAAACTCTTCAGGTTTATATAATAGTATATATTGAAGTTAATAACCAGAATTATACATTTTTAAGTATGGACAAAACATCATAATACTTTAGTAAGTAATATTATAACATTAATAGGAATAGGTTAGTTACATTTTAAACATCCTATTTTATAGAGCACTGGCCGGTTTAAGGAACAAATGTGTAAATTCAAAATTATTCTGGCAGGAGATTCTCTTCGAAGGATTCAACGTAAACGTCAGTTTCTTTTTCATATTTTTTTCAGCCAATCCTTTACTTTGGTATCCATATTGAAATGATAACCTTAATCTGTACTCTTCTTTGGTAAGTGATTTATGGTCCGTTTCAATGTTCAGGTATTTTGTAAATTAGTATCTGTTCATCGACTTTTGTTGCTGATCGTACCTAGGGGTGGACGGCAGCGTGGAAAATAGGTATCATGCTGCCGATGCCGTGAGCGTCCTTTGGTGTGCGGAAGCGTTTGAGACACCCCCCCTTCCACCACCAAAGACTCGGGCCGCACTAGGCGGAACCGCGCAGGGGCGGCTGCGGACGAGAGCTTGGACACTTCCGTCGGAGGAAGCCCACAGCCGTCCCTAATGTGCCGAACAGGGCCACCGCGGAGTTTCACTTGGTGCGCAGGGTGGTATTCGCGGCCCAGCAGCAGCCCCGGATCTATGGGGAGGCAAGCCGGGGCCCATGCCCCGGGCGGCAAATCCAAACTTGGCAGAGGGCGGCAAATGTAAACTTTGACTACTGAGACATCCAGAACATTACACACATAAATTATTTCCCGCCGGGCGCGAAATGATGATGATGATGACAAAGTTAAAAATATAGGTGGTCGGGGGCGCCATTATCCAGATTTTGCCCCGTTTCCAAAAAAATCAAGATCCGGGATTGCCCAGCGGTCGCTCGATGGCACTATACTCCGGGTGCCTCAACAGTTGTAAGGCATCAACCCAACATAACCGCTCAGTCGCCCCTCACGAAGGCTGGGTGTTAGTAATAGTTAACTTTCAGCGACCATTTCTTTTTTAAGTCCCAAGATTATATTTTTATTTGTATATCGTACTGCCAGCATTCTGGTACATATAACTATAATATTATCTAACATGAAAATCTATATCAAAATTTTCTAATGACTTTTTTAGGTTCCAGCACCTAATATTATTTTCGTTTGCAAAATCATCTAGTACGAAACCAAAAAATACATCTAAATTGGTAAATCTGTTTACATTTTCACAAATTGAGAAAGTCTATTTATATGTGCGTATGCATCCATTTTAAATCTATATATTCACCGCGCTGCTCTTGAGTCTTTTGATGAGTCTTTTACATTTGCGTAGTGTATGTCATGTTATGGTCTTTGAATTGTAGTAATTCTTTTTTCCTTCCACCTTAATATGTATAAAAAGGCACATCACACACTTCTTACTTATTTTTTAGTCTTGCGATGAAACAGTCAATGCATCGTCTGAAGTCTAGACGACGTATTGACTTTCTCACGTTAGTATTGAGCCTAGTTTGTCAGGAGAGTGTGAGTATTTGCTAGAAGTGAGAATAATGAATGGCGGATACGGACATTCCGTCGTTTCACAATAATAAGTTATTATTCTGACCTCTTACTGAGGAGACATTCAGGTAGGTAAGCAGCATAGTCACGCTTTGATCTTATTCAGAGCTAACGTCTATAAACGTCGGAGAATCTTGACATTGCGATTTAGAAGTATGAAGGTATTGTAAAGCGACATCTTTGAATTAAGATCTTCAATATAGAACCTAGTCCTAAAGTTCTTGTTTACGGAATAATTCAAAAGCTAATAACTAAATGGCGCTGTACTTGACTCATACATATTTTTTTATATTTGCTCCAATAATTAAAATATGTGTTCTATATAATAAAGTTTGCACTAAAATGGATATTGATATATTTAAGGATTCTTTAAATGTGTTCAAAGTGCTGGAATATCTGAAAAATTAAACATGTAACCAACTTTTTATAAATTATTATAATTATTCAATAAGATATTCTTAATAGTCTTTTCTGTTATCAATTGTATGACATTGTTTACTATGTCTTATATAGACAAATTATTTAGTATATAATCGTTACGCATTGATTTCATATTTTTAGTACTTCATAATTTTCTTTTCTACCTCCTCATTATGTTTTAGATTTTAATTAAATATGTTGTTATTGGTAAATGTTGTGTTCACCTATTAGTAGCACACATATCAGATGCTGTACCTCATCGCTCTTTTTATATTGATTGATGTAATATGTAGTGCTGTTGGTGTACCTTATTAAAAAATAAATAAATTTACACACTCAGGCCATGTACTACACACGCGCGCGAGTGCTTAGGGGCGTACTTACGCCAGCCCCGGATCTGAGGGCGGGGGGGGGGGGGGAAGGGGGGCCTAGCCGGGGCCCATGCCTCGGGCGGCGAATTCAGAGGGCGGCAAATTCAGACTTGGCAGACGAATACATTACACATCATTTCAACTTTGACTACGGAGACATACAGTACATTCAATACTAAAATTATTTCCCGCGGGGCGCAAAATGATGATGACAAAGGTAAAAATATAGGTGGCTAAGGGCAGCATTTTCCAGATTTTGCCCCGCCTCGAAAAAATTCAAGATCCGCGGCTGACATACGTAGAGACATGCGTAGGCTAAGGACACATACGCGCCTGTGCGTGTTGACGTTGACTAAATAGTATGCACGGTTTAACGTACTTTTATGCACACACTGTACTGACTAACTTATTGGAATATCATATTTATTTTATACTAACTACATTTTGTTCAACGCTCCGCTTCTGAAAAGATTTTTCGGGATAAAAATTCCGGTTTATACTTAATTTTCCCGGGATAAAAAGTTGCCTATAACAGTCAGGAGTAATGTCGCTTCCTTTTTGTGAATAAAATTAAAAATGGTTTAGTACTTTCAAAGATTAGCGGGTTTAAACAAATTTTATATATTACTATAGATTATAATTTGATTTTAACTACATTACACTTTATAAGGAAAAGTAATGTTTTTTAAAAAATCACTAATTTATTTATAACTAGCTTCCGCCCGCAGCTTCGCCCGCGTGGATTTCGGACTTCAAAAATGAAGATATATTTCATGTACAGAATTGACCTCTCTACAGATTTATTATAAGTATAGATAGTTTTTTTTCCTAATTCAGTCTACCTCTACTTGGATAGCTATAGTATAGGTAAGTAGGTACTCTAAATTGTATTTTTACCTATTTCAACTGAATTGGATATGAGAATGCCGCCCTGATGGTAAGCATATCACCGCTTACAACCTTCATAAGGCAGTCTGAACGAAAAGGTGTTACGTGGCACACTACACACATGTGCCTTATTATAAAGTCTTGCGATGAAACAGTCAGTACATCGTCTTCAATTCAGACGACGTACTGATTGTCTCACCCCCGTAGAGAGCGTAGTTTGGCAGGAGTGTGTGTTAGTAATCGTTAGAAGTGAGTGAAGAGAGCCTTTGGACATCCCATCGCTTTACAAAAATGACTTACTACTCTGGTCCCTTACTGTAGAGTCACTGAAGTGTTTGATTGATGGCGTAGTTACGCTTTGATGACAATCAGTAAACTCTACTAGAGAACGTCTATAAATGTCGGAGAATTTCGACATCGCGATGTACAAGTTTGAAGGTATCGTAAAGCGACATCTTCGAATTTACGTCTTCATATAGAATGTATCCTGAAGTTCCTATATACGAAAATAATTTAAAAGGTCATAACTAGATGGCGCTGTACTTGACCCATACATTTCTTACATACTGTTACTACTAAGAGGAATTATCTTTATAGGAATGCTAAATAGATGCATAATATTCCCAGGGTCTCAAACTATCTTCATACCAAATTTCATTTAAATCCGTTAGGTAGTTTTTCTAGTTTAACGCGCATAGAGAGGCAAACAGATGCGATGGGGGACTGTATTTTACAATGTTTTTATCGTACTTTTTAGGGAAACAATTCCGTCATACATATTTCTTTCGTAACTTTAACCATTTACTCAGCGCACGCAACGGAAGCTTTCTAGAGGAATAAGTTTTCTCCGTTTTTGGAGATGCTCGGCTCCTATTCGTCATAGCGTGATGTTATACACCTTATAGCTACCCCAATACATCACCCTATAGTCTTCCCCGATAAATAAGCTTTGCAGCACTAAATATTTTTTTAATTTGAACCTATAATTCCTGAGATTCCGATTAATTATTAAAAATACATACTCCAATCGGTTTACAAAAAATTGAGTCTTATCAACCATGTCTCTTTTAGAATGCATAGCCTATAAGGCCTTGGCGACATCTTATAGTTACTGATGTATTTTTTTCTTTTTAGCCCAGCATAGTATACGCATCTAAGCACAATGTAAATTGACTAAAAATCAATTAAATAAACAAAAAGCACTCAAACTGTCCCCTAAAACCAAACACTATTAACCGAATTCTTTGTCTTCAAACCACAATAGCGACACGCGGCGAGCTCGAATGAAATCCCACAAACTGCGTTTGGCTTTGTACAACTCCGGCCGTAACCGTGCAGCCGCGGTGATTAGCGCGCGAAAAACCGACGATATGGCGCGAGACGAATCAGAAGTATGTAGAGCTAGGAATGGGCGATAGAGTATGCACTAAACACATGCTTATCCCAGGGGAAGAAGGCATTGCGATCGGTGTTCTCACTTTTCGCTATATATACCGTCCCATGATGTGATAGGGGACGACTCTAGGGCCATATCATGCATAAGCATACTCCGGGCTGATAGTGAATAAAGAAACCTAATATTACTATTAGATAAAAGAGTTTTTACTTTCTAGAGCACATGTTTGGGTTATAATTATAGTCCAGGAATTATTTTTCATGTCATAATACGTTGCATATGTGATTGTAACCTGTTTTATGTTTAATAAACAAACAAAAAAAAATATAGATACTTATGGCAAATTATATACATATTCTTTTGTGCCATTACTCATTATAGACATTCATACATCTTCACAAGCTCTCACATAAATATTAGTAGCAGCTTTTCCACGTAATTACACAAAAATATTCCTACGTGTCCCTTAAAAATTTAATAGAACCATATTTTAGGGCGTAACATTAAAAATTACATTTTGTATAAACTTTAACTTCGATTTTACGCACAAAATCCCCAAATCCCAGTCCTTATGGACTTAAGACGTAAAACTCGAATTTATGTTTATTTTGAAATTTCTAAATAAAATAATCCCGGTATTATTGCGCAAATGCATACAGGAAATAAGTAGATTGCCCTTTGGTCTTGTGATTGTCTGTGCCTATTTTTTAGTTAAATACGATACTGTGTATAAAATCATATTGGCTTAAATTCACAAAATTAAAAAAATTACGCTGGATAATACACTATGGATTGGCATTGTTTGATAGATTTTATCACACAATGCGTTATTTTTTTAGTACATGTTGGTTCTATTTCATAAACATCTTCATTGTATAAAAAATAAAGAACTTTAAAAAAAACAAATTTTTAAAACCAACCCAACGACGGCAATGTTAAAATATTCAATTAGTTTTTTTGTCTAAAATTTTTATGGGACCAAGTTCGGAGTATATGTGCCCTATCCATTAAATAAAGAATTATCAAAATTGGTCTACTCTGTAAAAACTTATGCCTGGTCTAACTTAAAAAAAAAGATACGTGTCCAATTGAAAACCTCCTCCGTTTTTTTTTTCAGTTAAAAAAGGAATAAATGCCTCAAAATGGAATCATTTAGTTGTATAATTATTACAGTGCCCATTCTACATAATTCGTAGCTCATTGCGTCTATTGCAGTTAGCCACTGCCTCGAAGTTACATAACGTGCGCCGTTACTTTTTAGTTCTACAGTTTTAGGCATCAAATGTCGAATGCTAAGCGCTCCCGCAATAGTTCGGCTCATCTTTGTGTTTTTAACTTTATCTGTAATGGGTTAATGAGAGACTTTAGAAGAGGTTAACTTAATTTGTGTGTATCATTCCCTAAAAGCATTTGATGATTGCGAATTTAATGTCACCTGAAGTTACTGGGCTGACTAAAATTGTCTATGATCAGTTATAAGAGTGGGTTTGTCATCCTAAAGTATATGCTATTATTCTTATATTACCAATTGGAATTAATGCCTTAAAAAGTAAAATATATCTGCAAAATTTTATGTTGCAGTAGGCAATCGGAAAATCGGACCCTTGCATTTAAGAAATACTATTTTAATATCATCTCTTCGCAGGACAATATCCAAAGCAATAAAATTGAAAGAAGACAATAATACTTGTTCTAAAGGATAGACACATGTCCCGGTCAATGAACTCGCAGTTGCAGTTCCCCGTTTAGGTTGCAAGTTGTAATTGCCCCCGCAAACAGGGAAGCGCCTAATATTGCGAACTGTCGCTCGCTTACTACAAATTGCTATGAGTTTTTTTGTAGGCGCTGGGTAAAATTTTTAATTTACTCTATGGAGTGCAATTTTAGAATTTGTTTTTGTGTACGTTTATTTTGGTTGGTACGTTGATTATTGTATTTACTGTGTGCTCACAGTAACAATATGTTAACTGTCTAAAAGCATGAATTTGAGATGACGCATACATCTGATACTTTTCAATTCAAGTTTGAAAACCAGTGAACATTATATACTATGGTTTTTCATCACAATTGGGACTGACATCATATTTTGAGTGTTACTTTCCATTCTCTGGCGAGGAGTAGGGATTTAGACTTAGACCTTGTGGAGTTAGCATTAGAGTTAGGGACTTGGCTTCACTTGGGTTAACTTTTCACCAGTGAAAGCGTTATGAACTTGTGAGTTTTGGCAACCTTTACATTAAATATTTCTGGTAGGACATATTAACAGTTAACAATGGATGTGCAACATTCAAAAAGATCTATATTAAGTTTTAAACACATAAAATACTTGTTTAAACATCAATCATTGTACAGAATGGCACTGAACAATGATATAACCTATTAAAGTTAGCATTAATAGTTACCATTAGATAATTTCACCTTTGTTATCTCGTTAATACTTAATATTAACAAGTTTTGGGTCATAATTATGTTAAAAAAGCAATTTTTTATACAATATGTATCCGATTATAACCTGTTTTGTAGGTAATAAAAAAGAATTCCAATAATTTGAATTTTATATTCTTTTTTAAAAAAATACATTATGTTTAAGTGTTCCTTCATTGAACACGTACATAACCTCCAACATAAGACGGCACTGCGGGTGCACATCGCGCTGTGCTGCGATTTAATCCTCGGTAGCGGCACTCGGTCACAAATTTATAATTTGTACAATTACCCGTACCCCGGAGACTGTGTGCCACAGATGTAGGATAGTGTAGAAGAGACTGGTATATTTAATATTTACTTCAATACAATCAGCAACAAAAGTAAACCCTACACATTGACTTCGATCGAAATATTCATACCTTTATCTAAAATAAAATAAACTCTCTAAAGTTTATTTTAGTGAAGAAAAAATGATTGTGATACAAAGAAGGAAGTTTAAAGGAGATACGAAAATTTTAATTTGTTCAGCTACTTTTTTGGCTGACTACATAGAGATGGAAATGCCTAAAAATAATACCAGCCCAGTATTATATTTATATACAGTTCCACTGTTGAGCATGGGCCTCTACCACTGAGTGGGTTTGGGCCTTCCATCACTTTGACCGAGTGCGGATCGTCTGACGAACATTCTTGATCGTTATGGAGAATTGTAAGGTACTTATATAGTTTATAACACGATGTTTCACCGCTAAATCGAGCGATAAATAATTAACAAATACACATGTAATTAAAATAATATATTTATCGCTAACAACTATTTTCACATAAAATAATTTTCATAAAATCCGCCTCTATCCCCCACTTAGGTCTGCAGCACGAGAGCAGGGCATCGGATGCTGCAGACAAATAAATTCAGCCGCTAGATAAGCGAGCGTATAAATCAGCCGCGACGCACCGCCACCGGCCGAAAAACGCCGCACTTACGAGAACGTGGCTTTACGAAGCTCAGAGTCTAGGCCTCGGTGAAGTGGAGCTTTATATGACAAGGAAAAAACATTTTATTGACACAGTGGCGAATGGAAATTTTCCGAAAGGAAACTCGATATAAAGTTAAACAAATACATTAAACGCGTAAATTATTTTCCGCGGGGGGGCGACACGATGATGACGACAAAGGTAAAAATATAGGTGGGCGGCATTTTCCAGATTTTACACTGCCTAAAAAAATTAAAGATCCGGGGCTGAGAATCGGTATATGGACCGTTCGCAACTGATTGACAGTAGAATCAGACAACAATTAGGTACCTATATTAAAGGAACAGAGGATGAACCTTTCGCCACTGGTAAGTGATAAACGATAAAAAAATAACACTGAATTATTAAACGTTGTGTGGCACTCCGGAGCTCGTCATCCTGGAAGTTCAAAATTAATTCTCATAATTTTTAGGTTATATTTTTTACGAGACGGAAATTTCGTGGCGTAAATTACGCTATAGTGTTGAACGCAATGTCTATTGACGTCGGTTTAAGCAAACTTGGTATTGTTTGAGTTAATATTATTTATTCATTCTCTAAAGTTACGACTGTTTTAAAAGTGACTTTGTTTAGAGCAATATATATAAAGATACAGTTTTTGTATATTTTGGCTCTCAGTCGAAGTCACATCGTCAAGTTTATAACTGGCCATAGGGTATTTCAATGATTTATTTACTAAGTATATTAGTTTTCATTTACGCACCCAAATATACCAACTAAAAGGAATATTCGAATGCCACTCTTACACAATTGCAATTGCATCCAAACGACTCCATGGTCGCAAATACCAATTACTTTAAAGGATATTTACCCCTGTTCAGGATAGATGGGTATCCCCACGTCCCCGTATGCGCTATAAAACTATTTGCTGAACGTTATAACACGTCCAAAATTGTCCGCTGTGGGATAATGCAATTTTCCAGCTCACATTAAAACCTTCTCGAAAGAATTTGTGAATATTGGTGTCGGAATTTATATAACCTGTTAGGTCGCGGTTAGCGCGCTGAAAACGACCTAACAAGCTCCTAGACATGGCAATAAATAAAAAATAGTTATGTTTGAATATGAAAATATCGATGGTGTTTTTGTATTGTTAAGCTTACTTGGATTGGAATCTATAACGTTCGAGGTGTGATTTTCATGTAAAGAAGCTTATGTATTCTAGAATTTTTAAATGGAATAACTCCTGAATTACTTAGGTTTGAATTTAGCTAATGTGACGATAATCTCAGCCTCCACATCATGGGACGTGCAAATCACGTATACAGGATAATTTTGATATTTCGTTACTATATGAAAGCACACCCTATATTCGCACGAAACCACAAAATTATGAAAAAATAATACTAGAATTTTTGTTAAAAATATTCGATATTCATGGTTGATTTTTGGTACAATGTTAGCAAAGATAAAGACTAGTACATGGTTTATTTATTAACGCATGTCATTATGACCTTGTATGTTCTGGATGGCAAATTTTGACATAAGGTTATTAGGCTCTAGTTTGTCTATGGGGGTTTATCCGTCTTTTTGCAATTACGGGCGTTCTGATTGAAGGACAGCTTTGATAGCTGTATAGGTAAATAAGTAATTTTTGGCTCTCTTATCAATACGGGTATTGAAGATGTCCTTCTTATAGAATGCCCGTAATGGCAATAGGCGGTTTTACCCCTATAGATGGAAAAGGGCTCCGTGACCTTATTTAAAAGAGTATATAAGTGTGCCGTCAAATAGCGAATGTAGAAGATTGCGGACGCCTTGTTGACAAACTCCAATTTTCGAAGTTAGTAAGTTACAATTATAATTTGAATGGGTATTTCGTAAACTTAACTCAGGAGGGAGAGTTAAGGATGGGGTAACTTTAAGGGCAACAAACAGGAAAACAGCGAACCCTTCTGAAGAATTAACTGGAGTTGGATAAATAAAGATCCATCAAAAACATTTTAGTTCAACAATTAAAAATGAATGAACTCTTTTTTGCGGTATAGTAATTAATTTATGAATATTATTTTTGTTTTTATCACTAATAAATAGTTTATTTTTATAAGTGTCTGAGTATATCTTGTAAATAGCAAACAGTCTTTGTTTTGGAGGATATTGTAGAATTAAAAGTACGCATTACCCTGAATTTCGAGGGTGTGTGAACTCTACCAATCCGCACTGAGCCAGCGTGGTAGACTAGGGTCTAATCCCTTTCAGTAGTAGAGATGGCCCGTGCCCAACAGTAGGACAGTATTTAATACAGGGCTGATATTATTGGCTCGAAGGGTCACCAACAAATATTAATATAGGGTCCTTCTATGCCAAGCTAAACTGCAAACATGCAACTCAAACTCAGTATAAAACAATGTCTATTCTAACCATTCCTTACATCTATATCTTTTAAGATTATCTTTTGATGTAGGCATGGTAAGTTACAGCGTGCGACCGTATATACGAGTATGTACGGGCGCCGTGAAATACATTTTATCTTTATACATCTACGTGTAAATACCGCGAAAACCGGGGTATACCCACGGGCTGAGTTTAATACATTAACATACGTTTCCGGAGTTGAAATAACACTTTACTTTTAGTCCCCGAATGGGTAGGCAGATGTTATTAAAGCCCTGTGGTTTGGGGGCATTTGAAGAATTCCGCCATAATATCGGCCGTCTGTCGTAAGAGTCGACTAAAAGGGGGTTATCGGGAGTCGAGGCCGCGTAGCAAGGAATACGCGGCTTTATCTTAACAAATGGTGCCGAAAGAAGGGGACCTGTGAGCCCCAAAAGAGATGAGTCGCGTAGCGTCATTGTGCTGATACGGTTTCGGCGAATTCGGAAGCACCTTCGACCACCCGTAACCATTTCATGTGCGAAGAAGCATGTTATTTATTTATTAAAAGGCACAACTCACAAAACATAGATCAATACCTGAGTAATACAAAGTTTGAAACAAAAAGCTAAATGTTGTTTCAATTACGAGTCGTCACAGCATGCACATAATACAAAATGAGAGAGGGGATAAAACAGGGTAAAGGGGGGGGGGGGGTTAGATAATTATAATTACAATAACAGAAATTCAATAAATTAAGCATATTTTAATAGTACTCTCCTCTGAGCTTTTACAGGATCATTTTGATATTGCGTTAATAAATGAAACCATATATTTGTCTGCTAACATTGTGCAAAAATTTTCACAAAATATCAGAATTTTACTTTTCTGTTCTTTTCATAATTTTGTAGTTTAGTATATTTCTGATTAATAGTATTATGATATTGCTCCGACACTTGTCTGTGTGATACCCCCGTGCCTTGAAAAACATTTAAAACCGTTGGTCCTTCACGCTTCGGTAAAGTTTAAACACATTATAAATCTATGACAAAATATAATTTAACGTTACATTAAACTCTCAACGTACACCATTAAAAATATAAACAATTCACAAGTCAATCTCATAATAACTAAACGGATCAACTAAACAGCCTAATAGTTTAACGTAACTGCCATAAATTGATTACAAATTGCGTTTAAGGGCCAAAAATGCCCGGTGGTCGTAAACAGCCCGTGCTGTGGTCGGGTCGGGCCCCGACGCCAGCAAATAGGCGCTAACCGCATCGCTCCTATGCCAATTTTCAAATAACCATAAACGATATTCAGTCGATAGATAGCGTAGGCCGGCGTGTAAAGGCTAGCAGACAGGCTTTTGATGGGTTACGGGATGTGGTTTTTGAATTTACTGTTTTCTTAGATTTTGCTTATGTTCATTGATATATATGTACTACGTACTAGATTTGGCGTTTCGAACAATGACTGTGTTCAAGTGAATTGAACTGTAATCCATTCAAACTGACTTTAGTATCGTCAATATTGACAGCTTGTGGTTGTATACGGAGTGGCGCTCATGATATAAGAACACGAGTCTAAGTGTAAACCTGGTTTTGAATAAAAAATATTAGCCAAATAAGTAAAATTATTTGTTCAAGTGAATAAATACGTAATAACAGTGACGTTTTGGTTGCCATTTTAGTTCAGATTTTGAATTAATAGTTTATATGGACGTTCGTGTCTATAGAATATACGTCAATGGTTATCTCAAAATAATTTTTGATATCAGTAATCATACTAGTTGCGATATCATACAAAAAGATTACAGTAGCCATGGTCACCTATCCAGTTGGCAGTGGAGAAGGGTGGAATTTTCTGAATGGGTACCCGACCGATATAACTGATGTATATAAATGAGGTATCCAGATCGTAATGATACTAAGATTTCATATAAATTACGAAACAGAAACCGGCAAGAATCGGGGTAGATTGACTTCATCACTGGCAAAAGGATATTTTCATGTGAAAGTCATAGTTTCTTAATATAGTTAATATTAAGCCAGATTTCAAGTCGGAGTCGTCGTTTTTTAATATTAACTATCAGATGGAATTATTGGCATATTTCTTTAAGAGGTAGTCATGTTCTGCACGTTTAAAACCCAAGGGCATACATCTCTGACTTTTCTAAAATTATGTGTGTAATCTTTGTGAATTGTCATTTGCTTTAACGGTAAAGCATAGCACCGTGAGGAAACTTGCTTACCTGAGAAATTCTATATAAGAATTTTGAGGGTGTGTGAAATCTATCAACCCGCACTAGGTCAGCGTGGTGGACTAAGGCCTAATCCCTCTCAGTAGTAGAAGAGGCCCGTGTCCAGCAATGGCACAGTTTATAATACAGTGAAATGATACGTGAAATGACAGCTTATATATATGACAGCGTATAATATGATTGATCCAGGATATGCCTACCACAGGGAGTTGACGTCAAGTAAGACCGATAGTAAAAACGAATTCAAATAGTTTCTTCAACCCTTAAAGTATTAATTCGACCCCACATTAGGCTAAAAAAAATTTGATACTGTTGTCAAAAAAATGTCCATCTCCTATCACAGCACAGTGCGCTGTTTATCTACGCCTATAAAGTCAAACAGTACGAAATTAAAAAGAATAACGGTCAATATCGAGCGCCGGGGGCAGCGCGCCGCCGCGCCGTTTGTACCCGCCCTTATGCGGCTTTAATTATCTCACTTTTAATTATTTACATGTGTATTATGTTTAAAATTTTCGTATTCACGGGGGAGTTTTTGATGCGAATTTTGTTTTATTTTTTAAAGTGTAATATGGCAGGTCTCTCGTATTCAAGAGTCTGGGTGGGTAGCAGCGTTTGTCTATTTTCATCGCTAAGCTGCAGGATGCAGTAGTTTAGTTTAAGGATTTTGTAGCAAGTGTATCTAATTACTGTGGATCGCTTCGTTGACGTGGTTGTATTTTGGTACGATTGCAGTGCTGAGGATTCGGGTTCGATCCCCGGGTCGGGGAAAACCATATTGGGTTTTTACTAAATATTTGCCCAGAGTCTGGAATTTGTGCCCGATATGGCGATAGGCTTGTCCTTATCACATCATGAGGCTGAATGGTCAAAAGTGGGCGCAGCAGTTGCGCCACTACCTACCCCTTCGGCGATCAAAGGCAGATTTTCAAGAATTCGTGTGGTCACCAAGAAAATAGGCAATTTATGCACAACTTATTTGATGCCAATCGATCCTGTTATATATAAGGATCAAAAGAGTCTATGGGACCATTAGAAATTTCAGTACTTTTAAGGTCAGGAATTGCAAATAAATATCTCCATACTTTTTGTAGGAAATTATGACTCCAACGCGCTTTTAAACTTAATAAAACTTTATATTTAAGGTCAATAAATCCACAAAACGAATATAAACGTATTCAGGAACTGAAAATTTCTCACATTTTTTTTTATTCACAAATTTTTGTTTTTAGTACCGAGGGTCTAGCTAGGTTTAGGTCTAGATCGATTTTAAGTAGCTTGAAATCAATGTAAAAATGTGTTGCACATACACAATATTTATTTTCTGTGCATTGATCACTTATTGATTGCATTTCTGTTGATATTTGAAGATTTATCGACCCTAAATACAAAGAAGAAAAATTTTGCAATTACTGACTTTAAAAGTACTTAAACCTATAATGGCCCTATGGGGTATTTTGATCCTTATGAGCAACTGGGTCGATTCACATCAAAATAAGATCTTGCATCAGATGGTCATTCTTTGTTGACTGTACTTTTTTTTTCAAAATGTGTGAATCATTTGCGTATATTCTACTTATATAAACTGGAATGTCCAAATAAACTATTTGTCCAAAATTGGAACTAAAATGGTAACCAAAACGTCACTGTTGTAACCTATTTATTCAATTGAACAAAAAATAATTTTATTTATTTGACTAATATTTTTTATTTAAATCCAGGTTTACACTTAGACTCGAGTTCTTATATCATGAGCGCCACTCCGTACACAACCACAAGCTGTCAATATTAACCATACTTGTTAGTTTGAATGGATTGTAGTTCAATTCAGTTGAACACAGTGAATATATGGAACGCCAAATCTAGTACGTTGTACATATATATTGACGGTGTGAATGCACATCTTAATGTCTTAAAAAATGATGGGGCGTCTCCTAAGAATGTTCTCTTGTAGCTACTATGGTTATGATAGGTGCCTTTGCTGCCCTATCTCCTAAAGTCCACCCTGTACAGCGTGCGTTAGAGTACTTTGTAATACGAAGTTCTGCTTTTTTAATGACGAGACAATCATGCAATTTGCTTAATGGTAAGCATTTCATCCGCCCATAAACAGTGCCTAACAATACCAAAGAGAATTTTGAATTACAAAGCACTGTGTGGCACTGGCACTGCGATCGTCACTCTGAGACATAAAATGTTAAGTCTCATAATACGATTTAGTACCTACCTGAACAACTCCTAGCATAAGAGGAACTTACCTACTGTTTAAGATCAGTTTGCTAGTGGTAGGATATATTTTATATCCACTTGGATTGGATCACCGTGCACAAGATGTCGAAACCCGCCATAGTGGTCCACGTAAGTGTGTCACTATGGCGGGGGATTCGGGGATCAGCCTGTGTATCTCCAGTTCTACCAGGCCGGCATAATTGTGTCGACTGCCGAGGGGTAATCATCTCTCATCAGTCGACATTCTTTTGGACCTCATTTCATTTACCATCAGGTGTAGGGGGTGAATTCACCGTGCCTATAAAAAACATACCTTGATAGCTCCTCGCATAGGAAGGACCTACCTACTGTTTAAGAGTAGATACTAACCACTACACATGCAATTTGCAAGTATTATACAATTAAAATAAGAATTTCCTTTACTTAAATAAAAACCCAATGAACCGAATCTAACTTAAATCTCAGTACTTTAATCAGATCTGGTATTAAGGCGGGTCGCAGGCGGGCGGCACCCGAGCGCGGATTTAAACGCGACACTGCGCGCGGCCTAATATAATACACGGTGCGGCATTTTGACTCCGCTGTGCTATATTAGATTTACTGCTCTCTGATTATTTGTAGAGTAGTTGTGGAGGATAGAGAATTCGTATTTTTTTATTATTATTTGATTTTGAGATCGTGTAGTATATTTTGATTGTATGGTATTGAGTTATTTTTTAATTATTCCACGATTAAACTCCCTTACCTGACCGCAAGACAGATCACTTTGATTTGAGATGCAGAGCTGTGATGCTATATAACTTAAATTCGTGGAAAGACAACATTGATACATTTTCCAGCATATTATATCATATCATATAATAGTTTTATATAAACGAAGATTTTATCAAAGTAGTTTGAGCTACGTAACAAGAAAATAAAAGTTAACGTGTAGTATGTTTGCGGTACGCAAAACTGATCTTAAGAAAAATTTCCATTTTGAATTCACGAATGTATCAATTTAATTGCCATATATTTACTTTAGTATAGCAGGCAAACAGTCTATCTGTCATACTTTACAAAACTAAAGAACAAAGTAATATCTCTGAAGTTACTTCCTCACTCAAACCATTCCCTTTAACACTTACTAGCTTATATACTACGGGCTTCTCTGAACGAAACTACTCTACGTCCGAACGTGGCGCCGCGGCGTACTTACAGCAATAACATAACATTGCACTCGGGACTATTACCTAATGTAGTTAATCAGCTACATACATAACTTAGTCACAACGAGCGACTTAATAAAGCATTTTGTTAGACTAAGTCGCCTAGACGTTCATTTGTAGGACGTATTTTTCTCGAATGGGGATCAATCATCATCATCAATTCAGTCGGGAATCGTCCACTGCTGGACATAGGCCTCCCTCATTGACCGCCATAGAGACCGGTTCTGGGCCGCCCTCATCAATTGGACTCCGGCGACCCTCACCAGGTCGTCGGTCCATCTTGTGGGGGGTCTGCCTACGCTGCGTCTTCCGGTTCGTGGTCGCCACTCCAGAACTTTTCCCCCCCAACGGGGATCAAATCAAAATTATATTTAATTTATATAAAAACTTTTGCTCGCGGCTTCGCCCGCGTGAAGGAGTTTTCCGGGATAAAAGTCCTGTTTTATTTTTCCTTGATAGAAAGTAGCCTATAACCTTTCCTGGGTCATAAACTATCTCCATACCAAAATTCATAAAAATCCGTTCAGTAGATTTTGAGAAAATCGATAACATACAGACAGACAAAAATGGAACTTTGTTTTATAATAGTATAGATAATTTATTGTCCCATTGCTGGGCTCAGGCCTTCTCTATCGAGACGGATTAGGCCTCAATCCACCACGCTGGCCTAGTGCGGATTGGTAGGCTTGGCATACCCACAAAATAAATATATTAATAATATATTGATAATATTAATAAATTTATATTAATAGTATGTACAGGAGTAGTATGTATAAGAGAATTCAAATTTACATTTGCTATATATTGTACTATATACTATAGCAAATGTAAATTTTAATTCTTTTATAAATTATATCAACTTACACATATTGTAAAATAATTATTAATATAGGGCAATTTAAATTAGCTACGATACTATTAAAATTAAAGACAGCTTACTATTCCAGAGAGAATTTTCATAATCAAAATTCTAGTTCGTAATTGCCAACTAGTCAGTTTAAATTAATAGTAGACGGAATTTTGTTTTATATATTATATATAATAAAAATATGTGTTTTAGAATTCCATACTGTAAATTTGTATAATTTACTTAAATATAAATATATTATCTTAGACATTTCATTTTAATATAAGCGTCAATATAAAAATAAAATTTAAATTACCTATTATGGTAGTGCTACGCGTTGAAGTCTATAAACCTGTGTGTATGACGTAGCACCGCTACGTGCGTAGAGGTCTCGTGACCCGTAGCGACTACGAGCGTAGTCCGGACCCATGCCGGTTGCTACGAGTAAAGAGATATGAAATAAATTTGTACTGATTACGAACAATCACGGAATATTGTCTAAAAATAAGTTTGTTATGAATACTTAAATTAAATAGGTAGACATATATCGTTAGAATGAAGTTCTTCAGAATCGTAGATTAAAGTTTTGCTCATATTATTTGTATGATTAAATATAACGAAAACTTAAAGATATCAAAAAAATTGCTAAGGAGGATTCAAGAAGAACTTTTTTATTAATAAGAATATTCTAGTGGTAATAGAGTTTTCAGATTTTAAGCTCTAATACCAACGAGTAGCGGTAATAAGTTAAGATACATTTTTTATTGAAATTAGCTTCGGTGCGTACATCACCATAATAGTAGAGAAGCGTGAAATCTTCGAAAAGAAATCCTACATGAAAGGCAAAAAGAAACTCCCTAATATATTCATGGTGTAACTTTGGACAAATTTACCAATATAACAAAAAATAATATAGAGAAACCGAATGAAAATCGACACTTTATTTTCTAGAACTTTCAGGCCTCAACCTAAAATAACCAGATTTATTAAAATCATTAAAAGAGAAATAGACAAACACCAGAGAGTCCGTTCGCCAAAATGTAAAATGTAGAGTTCAAAGTGAACTGGTCGAAAAAGCGTCGGTGGGTTAATACTTTATAATGGGAGTGTCTGTAACAGCGCTACTGACCTTGAGGTCAAATTTAACAGCTTGCCGATGACCTTCAGTCTCTATGGATCCGTGAGAGTGGAAATCTAAAACCTTAATTAATGTATCCATTTTTTCATGGAAAATTGAACCTTAGTGCAAGGATTTTTTTATCCGTCCGGATAGCGAATACCATACACAAAGAGAAAACCAGCCATAATGACCCAAATAAGTGTCGTGCTGGAATCAGTCTGGTATATATTTGGTTTTAAGTAGGCACGTATAATTGTGTTAACTGGAAAGGTATTATCATCTTTCGTCAGTCGACATTCTATGGACCCCATTCCATTTACCATCAGATGCGGTAGAGTCACTTTGTCGCATACGTATAAAAATCTCTATTTTGATTCATCATAATATTTTATTTTTAAGAGGTAGAGTAGGCTTGTTCGTATTAACATTGTCTCACAGGAAGCACACGAGGACAGCATGCTTTTGTGTTTTGTATGATGAGTGCGATTTTTGGGTACTTATACCTTAT
Organism: Manduca sexta; assembly: GCF_014839805.1. Classification (NCBI taxonomy): domain Eukaryota; kingdom Metazoa; phylum Arthropoda; class Insecta; order Lepidoptera; family Sphingidae; genus Manduca; species Manduca sexta. The sequence continues at coordinate 8,910,685 of NC_051117.1, read as the reverse complement.
TCTTTCTCTAATCCTTACTCTTTTCCTTCAATATAGCACATCTACCACTCTTATGGTATTGTGAATATCACTTAATATAGGTTGTCCCAGTTGCTCTTTAAACTGTCTTTTAAAAAGGAATGAATGAATTCTTATAAATTAAAGACAGAGCAAGCTAATTGTGCGTAAATCGTACCATTACCAGCTAATAAAAAATATATATAATTGTAAAATGTCGGCAGATATACTCACGATAACTTTTGGACTTGCTACACACGTAAGTTCGCACCGTAACCATGAATACTGCAAATCCTTCGAAACATCGGGAGAAAATTGCAATCTATAAAACGACGACAAAATCTGAAAACTAGTTTTATTTCGAAGCTCTACTAAACCAAAAGTAGAGATTATATACAAGTCTACTTCATAATGTATACGGAACTCTATATTTATCGGCTGCACACTTTGCCGCTTTGATATTTATGTTACGATAACAGTCCAGTGCAAGGCTCTATTATTCAAGAGCTTCTGTCGTAGCACTTCATCTTAGAATATGTGAATTCACGATTTTAATTGTATGGAAATATTTTATTGAACCACTAAGTATTTCATATATATAACCTCCAAATTTATAATTAAAGAATACTTACGGCTTATTTTATTATTTTCAAGTTTATTTGGTCAGTTTGCGTATTAAACAGCTAATGTAGAGTGTACTAATAATATCAAAATTCATACTCTAATCAGTGCTCAAAAATAATATTAACAATTATTTTTGAGCACTGATTAGAGTATGAATTTTGTCTTTGATCGGCTTATACGTTTATATGACAACTAGCGTTTACTCAGAAGTTGTGTAACACGGTCTTACTCCTATTTTTTTACATCTTAATGTTGAAATGAACAAGCTGCCTGCTTCACTGCACTCGTCTCAACGTCTCGAATTATAAAGAACTGCATCACACTGCAATGCGCTCATCTGCTGATGGTAGGATACATTTTATATCCGCTTGGATAGCGACCACCGTACATAAGATAAAAACCAGTCATCATGACCTACGTAGTATGTCGCGTCTCGGGATTAGCCTGTGTATATCCAATTCTAACAGGCCGGCATAATTGTGTTGACTGTTGAGGGGTAATCATTTCTGGTCAGTCGACTTTCTGTTGGACCCCACTCCACTTACCATCAGGTGCAGTACAGTCACATTGCTGCTTTCGTATAAAAAAAAAACTGTGTCATACGATGTTAGGTCTAATAATATCCAATTATAATTTCACTGGATAAATGACTAAATACCCGAATATTAGTTCTTGCTCAATAAAGTTTGGCTGCAGAAATGGAAATTGCGGTGGTAATAGCAGGACTCTCTCACACTAGAGACCAGTCAAATGGTGTCTGAAGAGAGATGTATACTAAAAATGCATAAATTTTTAATCGCGGAGAGATTTTTTTTATTGCTGTCAATGATGAGACGAGTTTGTTGTTCGCCTGATGGTAAGCGATACGACCGTCCATAAACAGTAAAAACACCATCCAACACTTTGAATGACAAAGTATTATTTGGTATTTCACTGCGCTCGCCATCCTGAGACCTGAGATGTTTGGTCTTATTATGTCCAGTAGTTACATTAGCTACAATGTCCTTCAAACCGGAATACAACAGTGACTACACAATGCTGTTTGGCGGCAGGAATAGACATAGCGGTGGTACCTACCCAGGCGTACTCTCATATATGAAAGATCTACCACCAATTGCATCATTAATATAGTTGAAATTAAACTAATTTTCGGATTCTATCGCGGTAATTAGTGTTTTATTTTCTCCCGACGTTTCGAAGACTTTGCAGCCTTCATGGTCACGGGGGGGACTGAGGTGTTGTTCATCCGTAAAGTCAAAGTTACAATATCTACGTACATTTTACAATTACACAACTTTTTTAAAATTTTTAGCTGTTTGTGATCCGATCTACGCAGAATGAGCTCACAGTGTCTTGAAGTCTGATGGTAAGAAGTGTTTTTACCATCTGTCAAGTGTCACATACCGCTACAGGAACCGGGAGTATACAAAATAGATTGCAACTGTGGCCTCTCTTATATCGGGCAAACAAAAAGAAATATAGGGACCCGCGTAAAAGAACATATAGCTGACGTGAAACACCGACACTCGACGAAGTCTGCAGTCGCTGAACACTCTGAGGGAGGCGCCAATCATTATCTGCGACTAGACAAGCCACAAATCCTCGCCAAAGAACACCGATTCCTGCCTAGGATGATTCGCGAGGCTATTGAAATTAAAAAACATCCTAATTTCAATAGGGAAGATGGTTGGAAGCTTGCACAAGCCTGGGATCCAGTTCTACATTTAATAAAATCGGAACCCAAAAGACCGGCTGCCAGACTTTAAGACACTGTGAGCTCATTCTGCGTAGATCGGACCACAAACAGCTAAAAATTTTAAAAAAAGTTGTATAATTGTAAAAATTAGGTAGATATTGTAACTTTGACTTTGCGGATGAACAACACCTCAGTCCCCCCCGTGACCATGAAGGCTGCAAAGTCTTCGAAACGTCGGGAGAAAATAAAACACTAATTACCGCGATAGAATCCGAAAATTAGTTTAATTTCAATGTCTAACATTCGCGTATACATAAGAAATCATTATTAATATAGTTTCTGGGTTAAAAGACCTGCAAAGCAGTGAAAAATTATAGTACAAAAATGCCAACTAAAAATCGGAATTTTTTTGAGTCAAAAACGAAACTGGTAATAATATTACAGTAATAGGGCCTAACTAAATACTATAACGTTTTTCAATTATTTTGTAATGCCATTGCTTTATTTACCACTCAATAGTCATGGATAATATTAGACCCATAAAAATTTACCGTAACTTTTCCTACTTTCAACTTTGACATTGGCAAAATCATCGTCTGCCAACGATGGAGCCGTAATCTAAAAATTGAATTGAATTGAATTGAAATACTATAACAATTACATGGGGGCACAACGATTCTGTTTTTAGCCTCTACTTTCACAATAGAGTCGGGTATTAGAATATTTGAAATAGATTTATAATAAATGTACGTATAATATAGGTCAAAGTTTTACCGTCGCTAAGTCCTACGTTGAAACTGAAAATGTTTGGAACTTTATGTAAATCAGATATGATGCGTTAAAGCCGAGTTGTTCATCACCTTTGGACACTTGCCTGCTTTGGAACGTTTTTAACTGTTTCTTTAACGCTTTCTGGAATAGGGACTAGAAACTTTTTTGAAGTATTTTGATTAAAAAATAATTAGAATTGATTAGTTATTAGATCGTGATAGAGTACTTGTGAGAAAATGTAGAGATGAAATATGGCTAATTAGTAATATTGATATTTTAATAGAATAATTATGAACTAGGTTTTCTATATTATTTATTCGTGATTGTAAAGTAATTAACGCGCATATAAAATATATTTATTTTTTAATTATACAATAAAAAAGAAAAAATATTTTTGGCTTTTATAAATACGTCATATATTATTCGTTATGTTTTTAAATTACTTATATTATACTAATTTATTATAAATTCATTTATGATCAATGCATTCTAAAAACATTATGCAAAAAGTTCACTAAACTAGCATTAATGCAATAGGCGTATCATTTATCTTAACAAATCATATAAACGGCTGCATATGTACGTTTAATGTCGCTGAATTTGTGTAAAATATGCAAAAACGTATGAAACAGCCGAAATATGCAAACACGAATTTGCATAGTCTAGTTAGCTGTATTAAAAACTGGTGAAATATAGTCGTGTCTATCCGCACTTGAGAGCCCGCTCTCAAACAAGCATTGTAAGCATACAATAATAAACCAAGAAATAAAATAACACAAAACTCAGTACCCAATATATTCTGAATAAAGTATCTTTATGTTGAAAGAGAGATGTAAGAGTTTCGGAAGCAAAAACTACTTTATTCTACGCATGTTAAATAAAAATGGGTTACCATACACAAGGAAATATTAAATTATCTAACACAAAAAATCTGCCTAAAATCGCTACGCCGTACCGCCCATGGTGTGTTTTTATCACACACGCTCACACACACGCGCGCACACACTCACACATGACACACTTCACGCACACACTCAAACGTAATGTGACATTTATAGACGCGTCAGCTGAAAACACTATCACAAGCGATTTTCGACTCTATCACACCTAAATAGAGCGTCAACTTACAGGGAATTTATATTAAATTAGGATATTTCCAAATTCAAATTCAAACGTTCGAACATTACAAATTTCGTTCCAATTTCAAATTTGAATTTAGAACATTAACGTCGAGAGTCGAACGGCGCACGAAAACAGATATGTCACGTCTGTGTTCCGAATTTGAAAGAGCTTTCCGAGAGGAGCCGAGCGCGTACCGATCGGGTCCGAGTGGCGCCGAGACGCAGCGAGTGCCGCGAATGCATTACGACGTAGTGTTGTAGGGCTGGCTATGTGGGACCAAAACGAGAGTGCTCGAATTTTGAAATTTTCTGATGACTTTGTAACGAACTTCTGAAGCGGTGATTTGATGGGTTGCGGTCGGACGGTAGTTTCACGTTTAAAACTAAAGAAGTAGTATATTTAAGTGTCATTTAATTAATAGAGTATTATTTCGAATATTTAATAATTTATTATATTTTTGAGTCATAATATCACACATTTTACTATAATCATATTATATTTTAGTGATGAAAATGTCGTAACATATTTTCCTGATTTTTAATCTTAATCTCAACAAAAATTGCACAATCATACATCCACAGAGAATCTGCGATAAAAGATCGTCACTAGAGAACTGCGAGTTACAAATCGATATAATGTACAAAGCGAATGTGTTACATAATTTGAATAATATATAATGACGTTACAGCGGAAGAAAAAAACCTCTAGTAAGCTCCCATTCGGCAGCCCTGGGCGGGCGGGGCGGCGGGGCGGTGGCGGGGCGGCGCGGCGCGGAGGCGGACAGGCGGGCGGCGGGGAGGCGCGGGGCGCTCGCTCGTCAGTCGGACGCGGGGCGCCGCGCAGGCCGCACGCGATATGCGCGCCCTCTAGCGTATTATGTTCCTCCCCGACCTCCCGCGAGCCTGCATGGTGGACGACGTAGCGACGTACCTGCAAGCGCCCTCCTCGGGACAGGTGGCTACAATTTCTAACAACAAACCCATATGTAATTAACAATGATCATATTAACAGATGTTGTGAGCTATGATGTCGCTTTTACGCGGCGACCGCCCGGGTATTTTCGGGACGCACCGTTTTCGTCGCGTCCAATGTGTGCGTACATTTGCGAATTTTCAACTTTTGTTTTAATTAAATATATTAGAAATACACGTGTTGAAGTGAGGTTAGATGTGTCTAGTGCTGTAATGTAAACATATCGATGTGGACGGAGTTAGGGCTCGGGGACGCTCGCCCTGTGGTACACGGTCTACGGAAATACCTGTGTTATGATTCTACTGTATTTTTGTAGCTCCCAAAATGTATCTAAAATATGTATAATGAATCAGTAAATTTTTCATGTCCAAAAATATTTGTATCAGTCTTAGATTCATTTTAATAAGTCATTTAGAACGTTTGAAGCATTAACTGATTGTTAAAGATATCAAAAAATCAAATATAAACAATATTTTAATTTTTAGTTTCGTTATAAAAACAAAATGTAAATTGGCATTAAATCTATCAACTAGTTATAAAGACTAATAAAAAATATAAATCATTTAACCTATGTAATCTATAAAATCCGCAATGCATAAATCCAATTAATGTAATATTCATTAAACACAACTAAATACAAAACTTAAATACCATCAAAATATAATAAAATAAAAATCATTTTGTAAATAAATATAAAAAATATTTCATCACTGCATTGCAATTAAAGTCAACCCTTAAAAGCGTACGTCACTTGCATCGCGTATTACGTATAGATAAAGTAACGGAAAAAAAGATATTTTTTTATGAAAGTATAAAAGAATGCTGAAGATGGTGGTTGGTAAATCGATATGGGAGGCTAAGATGCGAGCTAACTGCAGGGAAACTACGGCATCGTGTAGCATAACGCCCATTGATATCTGCAGTTGTGTGTACCACGCGAATCGGATTTTCGATAACTTTTTCTTTTATATCTTTAAAAGTTTTCCAGTTTTGTTATTTAATGGTTTTGTATGATTTGTGTTTCGTATTCGGTTTATTTATGGTTTTATGTTTCAGGGATTATATTAGTATTTAGTTTATCGTAATAGGGCTTAAAATGCTGAGATACTACTGTTTGATTAGATGATTTCTCGTTTATTCTATAGGGTTTTATATGGTTTTTAGAGGCTTATTTCATTGATCATATAATTAATAATTAACTTTCTTTTTAATAATTGCAATAAAAGCAGATAGTTTTGATACCATTAATTAATGATATATACTATTGTTTGCCCCTTTAATAACTATAGCTTTAAGAAAAGAAATAGGTATTAATACTTCTTTAAATATAAATGATAGAGTTAAACACAAAATTATAATTTTAAAATATAGTTATTCTAATGGGTTTTAATTTGGTTTAGCATGTATTTTAAGTTATCAATTTTCTAAATATGTAAAAATTTATATTAAGTATAGAGTTTTATTTTATTATTATTATTATTCTTTTGAATTAATTACGCTCTATATTCTATCTTTTTATTATCATCATACACAAAGTCGAGCTGTATTAAAATATTCTTTTCTTTTAAGTACAATGTTGGTTGGAACTTGGAGATCGTAATATATAAATGCATTATTAAAATGATACATACCTAATTACTTAAAATGAAAAAAAAAGAAAGATTTTATTCTTTCGTTATTTAAATATGAAAGGCGTAATGAAGGCGTCACATTATCGTTAAGACTTTGAAGTATAACATTAGATATATTATCTTTACGAACGTCTGTAACTTTGTCTCGAGCTACGTGAATAATAATGTAAAAAAGGAAAAAATATGTTCAGATAATTATCGCCTTTAATTAATTTTTTTACATACTGTAAATTATATTCTTAATATATATGATAAATGCCTGATTATATAATTACTGATTACAGGCTTCTACCTAAATATATAGAAACTAATTCAAACATATTTTTTTTTATATCTTCAACAAAAACGGTAAAATGCACCAAAATCTTCCTAAGCCGAATTAAGTAAAAACCAAAAACGTATCCGTAAAAATCCAAAAGGAGGCAGATGTAGATCTAGTGTAAAATAAGTTAAAGATTAAACGATTACCGGAGAGCGTCGCGCACCGGTGTCCAAGCTTACTCAGCGACGATAACCCAACCGGCACAGATACACTGCTTGAAATTCTAATTTAATTTTGTTGGCTAAATGAAATTTAGTTTCGAATATTGGAAATGTTTAGGTCAGCGGTACGTTGTACTCAAAGATGTTACGTGTACTCTGGATAACTTGGGAAGGGAATTGCAAATTGAATTTCTTGGTACGTGAAATAAAGTTCTCAAGGCGTTGTAGGTTTCATAGGAAATCTTTTAGGTAATTAACTGTATAGTTTATTTTTTTTATTATTATATATAATATGTATTCACTATTTTATTAAAAATGCACATCGGTAATACAATTAGATAACAAATATTGTATCTATTTTAATTCAATGCGGCAAAACCAGTCCATGTAGTCATAATAGCTAAATTATTACATTTTATTTAAAGGTATTTAAATGTGTTTGTTTTTGATACAGCAATATATTGTTATATTAATGATTGAAATAGCGGGGGATTGGAGACTGAATTTGGATAAATATTGATAATGACCCTAATTAGCTTAAACAGTTGTAAAATATCTAAAATATAGGCTCTGCACATATAATATAGGGATACAAATTCTACTATTTGTATCTTTATATACGTGCAGCGTTTTTATTTTATGAACAACATAAAATAAAATTCATGCTATAGGGGTATTTTAATGCATTGCAGCAAATCAGGTTATGTAAGAATAATTAAGATAAAATATAATTCCAACTTTAAATCTTTGCAAAACGTACTCATATTATTATGAGCAATTAGTTTACATTTTTTAAAAAAGACACAAATACAAATTCAGCTATGTATTTCATAGATTTTTCTTGTTTATTTAATGAATTAAGAGACGGTAATTTTTTTAAAGCAATTAAGTTCTAATTATTTGGAAATATATCGCTAAAACACTAAGGAACGTGCAATTAAATAACTAATCAAAGGGTGAATTATATAAATCTACGATGATTCGTTTCGTAATCTTTTTTGTTAATTTGACTAGGTTTATTTCAAGGGTAATATAACAAGTTGTGTTTAACATTACAACATACACAAATAAATAGTGTGAAAGGAAACCAATGATAGCACGAAAATAAACAATGTTTCCGAAGAGGATCATCGCCTTTTTTAACTAACTAAATCTTACAAATTTATATATTCACTTCAATACTAATGAATCTGATTGGTCACTGACTGAAAATGCAAATCTAATACTGGTATTACTTTTATATATATAAAATAATAATAATAATAATCGATCAAAATGTCTTAGTAGTAATCTCATTATTTAGTTAATTTTTTGTTATTTTTTATAGATAAATTAAACATTTAAAGTAGATAGATCGCGATTTCCACATCCGATAAGAGCTAAAAAACTGGCAGCACACAGATCGGCGCGGTTCATCCCAAAATACCCGGGCGCGGTCGCGGCCGCGTCGCCACGTTGTATCAACGGTTCGGTGTCGAGTCTGTCCCTTAAGTGTTTGTTTCTTACATTCCACCTTTTTCTTGTGCCACTATCAATGTTTTTTGAATGTTTTTTCACTAACTGTTAATGTTGATATATATTGTGTAACATTGTTAGCTCGATTTATCGCTTTGTGTGAATCTTTATGGATGGTTTTTGTTTTTAAATTTGACTTTAGAATGTCGCTTTTATAAAAAAAAATCTTTTTACTGTATAATAAGTAATTGAATAATCATTTTGCCATTTATTTATCGTAAAATCCGACGTTATACCAGAAAAACTTATTATCGATTAAAAGTTTCTATACACCTAAAGAAGCAAAAATAACCCAATAAAGCGCTACACTGTAAATTTTCCATTTTTATCGTCGCTCAATAGAATTTTAGCAGATTTATTCACTAACACAGCCTATCAAGTCCGCCAAAGCGGCGAGCACAAATTTTCTAAAATCCGCCGGGATCACTCGCTGACCCGTGCCGCCATTACGGGTTATCTATCTGTACTATAAATTGAAAAGGAAAAAGTGCAGATATTTTATGCGACAAAATATATTTTTCTATTTTAATGTTTAAATTTACTTTTAAAAATGCGTATTAATTCTTTTTTATTGATTTGTGTTCGTAATTAATTCTAAAGTTCGTTATTTAAATTATTTTAAATGAAAAATTAATTTTGAATTGATACATAATGATTCACACAATTTATGTATATTTTCATTTCTAAATGTTTATTACATTATCTTTAAAAACTTATTTATTTCATCAAAGTAAATATTTAAACGTGTTTAATAGTAAATTAATAATATCAACGGATTTAAAGATATTGTAATAATGTTGCTAAGTTTCTTGTTGGCTGGAAAATCGAAAAAAGAATAATATTAAAAAGTTTTTATTCTAAATTATACATTCTCTATTATATTAAATATTACTTTAAAAAAAGTCGGTACATTAAATATTTGTTAATCAATTTTGATTCCTATACCCAAAGAATCATATAAAAACCACATTTTTCAATTTACCAGCCAATATTAGGTAATAATAAAGGTGCATGACTCCCGAATGCACAACCCCGACGCAAGATTGTATTGCACGTGTCTATCTTTCTTTTTTTCCTTTTTTACCTTTTTTTTCCCAAACTCCGAAGGCAAGGGTCCATTAACTAATTGGACTTTTGACCGTTGGATGGTTTATGCAGAATATGTACAGGCATTACGGATTGTCGATGTTAGTTATGTTTTATTATATGGATGTGTATTTATTGTATAACGATGTATTGTGGTGAAGCTATTTGATAGGTTATTTAATTTGTGATTTGAGTAGCTTTTCTAGATGTTTCGCGTTCTGTGACAGAAGATTATTTGGTAAGTATTGCTTTGTTTTAAAAGTGTGGATTTTGAAAAGAGGCACATGGATTTCTTTTTTATTTCAAATTTTTATTATTATAAAACTATAGGTATTTTGTAAAATACGTGCTTTGGGAATAATTAGATAGGCGTATTGGTTCTAAAAGTGAACACGAAATAGGAAAATTTAATTCGTCTTTAAAGTTTACAAAATATACTATAAAGCGTGATAAAAAGGTTATTTTAAATATCGTAGTACTTACGAGTTTTAAATGCGATATTTTAAATAAAACCAATATTTATAGATAAGTTTTAATCCCTTTTTGTACAGGATTATTCTAGTGTTTACTTTTCATAGGTTGAATATAAAGGAACTGGTGTACGCTAGCCCTTTTTGCTGTGTTGACCGATATTGTTTTTGCTTCGAACTGCGCAACGCAAAAACAACTTTGTTACTTCTTTGCTCTACTAAAGTTACATTTTGTTATATTGAAAATGGACGGAAGGACAATCACTTAACATTTTTTTATCTTTTTCAAATCTAAGTTCTAAAATTTTAGTTAGATTCTTCATGGACGGAGAATTACTCTAAACATATTTGTCAATTTATCAAATCTAGATTTCTAAATTTTAGTTAGATTTTCCTTGCTTTTTCTATCTGTTTCAGTTCTGTTAGGACTGAATTTCCAAAATCGAAGCAGTGGTTATAAAGATTAACATTTACAATTGAACAAGTAAAAACTTCAAATCTATCTTTTTATGGATTAAATTATATAAAAATCCTGTGTACCAAACATCAGTAACTATGGTTTAAGTTATAAATTTTAACAAATATACAAACACACCTACATATGATATCACACGACCATCAGAGCTTTCAGTGTCTATATAAAAAATATATCCCTTTCAATTCCCAACCCCTGAAAGACCAAAAGCTTTATAGCAATAATCTTATTGTTGCGTAGCTCTGTGCTTTTCCTTGAGCTTATTGATTGGAAAATCCCGCATAGAATATGGAAGGTTCAATTTCCGATGCTAATGGAAAATTCATGGTGATTAAAGTAGTTGTTCGTTGTTTATCGGTTGGACAATGGTAAGATGTAGTATCGATTCCTGTGTCGTTATATATTTAATGTTCGGTATTAGAACTGCTTGCTTTGTAAAGTGGTTTTTCGTGGCAATACTACTTGGTAACACGCTGTCGGTAGCTTTGTTGTCTAGTTTGAGGATGGAGTTTGGATGATAGAGTATAAGCAGAAACAACTGGTTTGGTTCGGATTTTTTACAATAGATCAAGTTCTCAATTAATATATTATTATAGACTAAGTACGATCTTTTAAAATAAGAAGTCCAAACTGGCAGAATTGATTCGGATGTTTTACAATAGATCAAGTCCTGAATTAACATATTATAGTCTAAGTACGATCTTTTAAAATAAGAAGTCTAAATTGTAATAAATAGCTCTAGAGAAGAATGGTTATCGTTTCACGAGGCCTTGGAGGGGTTTTGCAAGTGGAAATAGTACATAAATTCCTAGTAAAGTTATTTTATATATATTATAATTAATATCTACCCTGTTAACAACTTGCAAGCTTTTTTATATTCTTTATTTACGAAAAAAACGTATAGTGGAGGACATAAAAACGTTATTGTAAAAGAAAACAAGTTCTAAACACATTTCAAAAAATCACTTCCGAAAATCCACGAGGAATAGTGTCATAGCTTTCATTCCCCTCTGCTATCGATTGTCCGGGACATTACGTCCTTGATTTCTGCGCAAATTTATGATATACCATTCCACTTATATCATCCACACTTCCTTGTAAAAACATCCAAATAACAGCAAAATGCTGCAAAGAACTTTTATGCGCTGCAAACTACAACCAAAATCTAATATTAAAAAACGAATTCATTCACGAAAATCCATAAATACTAGCTCTGTCAAGGTAGCAGTAGTAACTTAGCAGAATTAAACCAAATATATTTTAGAATTTGTTGCTAATTTGTTGCTAATTAGTTACCACTATTTCGATTTTGTTGCTCAAGCCGTTTAGAAAAAAAACCGGTCACTGCTATCATGATATCAAGCTAGCATGGACCATAACGAAACTTATACTTATATGATCAGACGTAATGTAGGAATTTGTTGCTAATTTGTTGCTAATTAGTTACCACTATTTCGATTTTTGCTCAAGCCGTTTAGAAAAAAAAGCTACCACTGCTATCATGATATCAAGCTAGCATGGACCATAACGAAACTTATACTTATATGATCAGACGTAATGTAGGAATTTGTTGCTAATTTGTTGCTTATTAGTTACCACTATTTCCATTTTTTTGCTCAAGCCGTTTAGAAAAAAAAGCTACCACTGCTATCTTGATATCAAGCTAGCATGGACCCTAACGAAACTTATACTTATATGATCAGACGTAATGTAGGAATTTGTTGCTAATTTGTTGCTAATTAGTTACCACTATTTCGATTTTGTTGCTCCAGCCGTTTAGAAAAAAAAACCGGTCACTGCTATCATGATATCAAGCTAGCATGGACCATAACGAAACTTATACTTATATGATCAGACGTAATGTAGGAATTTGTTGCTAATTTGTTGCTAATTAGTTACCACTATTTCGATTTTGTTGCTCAAGCCGTTTAGAAAAAAAAACTACCACTGCTATCTTGATATCAAGCTAGCATGGACACTCACGAAACTTATACTTATTTGATACGTCGTAATGTAGGAATTTGTTGCTAATTAGTTACCACAATAAGAATTATGTTGCTCGAGCTGTTTTGAAAATAAAAATAATTTAATAATATAAAAATAAATAAACGGCCTTCAAAAACCACTCAAAACCAAAAAATAATTTCACATAACAGGTATATACTGGATACGAATTTTGGAGTCGGTGTCTAATTGAAATTGCTGGTTAAGCTAGATGGACTTGTACTATAAAATATACTGTCTCGATGGCGTAGTTATGTTTCGCTTACAATACGACTATCGCGCTGAAATGTTACACCTTTGCCTACCCCTGAAAAGGGAAAAGGTGTGATGCTATACATATGTATGTAAGAAGTAGATTCAAGCAAACTTAAATCAAAAACACAACTGATAATATTTCGATCACAGTACAGCTATCGCGCTGTGGTGTTACACTTCTGTCTATCCCTTAAAAGGATAAAGGTGTGATGCTATAATATATATTATGCATGTATGTATGTATGATCTATGTCAAAATATGAAATGTAAAACAACAAAATTATGTTTGTAAATGTAGGCGAATGCACGCTGTACACTGTTTCATAGTTTTTATAAACGTTTTTAACCGACTTCAAAAAAAAGGAGGAGGTTATCAATTCGACGTGATTTTTTTTTTTTTTGTTTGTTTGTTACCTCAGAACTCGCTCATTTATGAACCGATTTGGAAAATTATTTTTTTATTCGAAAGAATTTCTCTCCAGATTGGTTTTTTCAAGATCGCTTCGGTAGTTTGGTTTTAAAATTAAAAAAAAACTAGAATAATTATGTCGTCCAAGAAAACGAAATCGGTAATTTAGCTTTCCTGTGACGTATTTAGTTATGTTTTTGCATTGAGTTTGGTTGACTGTACTTCTCACATACTTATACATATAGCATAACATCTTTTCCCCCGTGTCAGGGGGTAGGCAGAGGCGTAATATTTCAGCGCGATAGTCGTACTGTGTGTGAAACATATCAGTTGTGTTTTTGTGTTGGGTTTAGTGGACTCTACTTACATACATACATACATATAGCATCACACCTTTTCCGCTTTTCAGGGTAGGCAGAGGTGTAACACCACAACGCAATAGTTATAGTATGATCGAAATATATCGGTTGTGTTTTGGGTTGGGTTTAATTGACTCCCCTTTTACATACATACATATATGTAGCATCACACCTTTTACCCTTTTCAGGGGTAGGCAGAGGTGTTACACCACAGCGCGATAGTAGTACTGTGAGCCAAATATAACAGTTGTGTTTTTGCGTTAGGTTTGCTTGAATCTACTTCTTACATACATATATATAGCATCACACCTTTTCCCCTTTTCAGTGGTACTCAGAGGTGTAACTCCTCAGCGCGATAGTCGTATCGTGAGCGAAACACAACTATGCCATTGAGACGGTCTATTTTTACTAACACAAAAAGCAAAAAATAAAAATAATTAAAACAAAAAATTAAACCGCCTTCAAAAACCACTCAAAACCAAAAAATAATTTCACATAACAAGTATATATTGGATACCAATTTTGGATTCGGTGCCTAATTAAAATTGCTAGTTGAGCTAGATAAATACATTAACGAATATACGAAAACAATGTGCTGCCAGCGTACAAAGTCAGCAAGTCAGATTGTCACCGGAGATAAACACATCGCCGCAGCACAGCAAATGAAAACTATTAAGGAAATATTTAAATTTGTAAACTGTACACTACCCAAATTCTTCCCCTGTTACATATAGCTGGTCAAATGTGGGTGTATTACACTCCCTGCCTCGAAAAAAGATGAAACACCATACATGTGCTTGGTATTACACCTTTCACTGTGTATGTTGTAGTACACGCAAACCTACTCCTTTTAATTGATTTGAAAGAAATTTAGCTCATAGATGGACTATGCAACAAATATAGCTAACTAGCAATTTTAATTAGGTACCGACTCCAAAATTGGTATCCAATATATACTTGTTATGTGAAATTATTCTTTGGTTTTGAGTGGTTTTTGAAGGCGGTTTAATTTTTTCTTAAAATTATTTTTATAGTATTACTGTTTTTTTTTCGTTAATTTTTAATTGTTGTTAAATACTTTTAGGTGGATTTTCTCCGCACTTTTACGGTGATGTGCGTATATTAGCTTATATAATTAATCAGACTTTGTGTACAAAAGACTTATTAAAAAAAATATATATTTAAAAATAATATTATAAAAGATTTGATGACAAAAAATAAAGCCCGGAGTTTCTTTCTGCCTTTCTTCTTCGTGTAGTCATCGCTTAAGAAGCTAATGAAAGGCTGGTAGGTTAGCTAGGTTAGGACTTTTATTGTCCTCACCGGTGAGGATCACGACGCGTTTCTCCCTTATTATTTATTTAAAATAACATATACATCATTTTATTTCTTCTTTCCTGCCAGCCCGAGCTGGCTTCTTTGTTTACTATACTTTTCATTAACTTTATTACCTATATAAATTGTTTTTTGACCTGTTTGAAGTTGGCAAGTGAGTTTAAAATTATACTAGGTCAGTACCGGATTGTACCGTTTTTATTTTGTTTGTACCTTATAGGGACAAGAGATATGGTGTACTGAGAGTTTTGTCAATCACCGCCTTGTGTAGTAACATAAACTCAAGGCATTTTCAAGTCAACCATCATTTTAATGATTTTATAGCTGAAAGAAGACGACTGAAGACTGAAGACGCCCCTCAGAGGTACAATCCCTCTGTAACATGGTACAATCCGAAACAAGGGAGTACAAACGATGGAAATTCACGAAATTCCTAGAAAATTCATATTTTCTTCCAAATACGGCCATTTTTAAATAAATCATCATTGTGATGATTTTATAGCTGAATATGATGGACGAATATGTCCCTCAGAGGTACAAATGACGGAAATGCACGAAATTTGTAGAAAATTATTATTTTCTTCCAAGTACGGCTATTTTTAAATAAATCATCATTGTGATGATTTTTATAGCTGAATGTGATGGATGAATACGTCCCTCAGAGGTACAATCCCTCTGTAACATAGTACAATCCGAAACGGGAAAGTACTAACGATGGAAATCCACGAAATACTTAGAAAATTATTATTTTTTAAAAAAGTACAGCCATTTTCAAATGAATAATTAATATGATGATTTTATTGCTGAATACTATGGAAGAATATGTCCCTCAGAGGTACAATCCCTCTGTAATATAGTACAATCCGAAACGAGGGAGTACAAACGATGGAAATCCACGAAATACTTAGAAAATTATTATTTTTTAAAAAAGTACAGCCATTTTCAAATGAATAATTAATATGATGATTTTATTGCTGAATACTATGGAAGAATATGTCCCTCAGAGGTACAATCCCTCTGTAATATAGTACAATCCGAAACGAGGGAGTACAAACGATGGAAATCCACGAAATACTTAGAAAATTATTATTTTTAAAAAAGTACAGCCATTTTCAAATGAATAATTAATATGATGATTTTATTGCTGAATACTATGGAAGAATATGTCCCTCAGAGGTACAATCCCTCTGTAATATAGTACAATCCGAAACGAGGGTGTACAAACGATGGAAATCCACGAAATACTTAGAAAATTATTATTTTTTAAAAAAGTACAGCCATTTTCAAATGAATAATTAATATGATGATTTTATTGCTGAATACTATGGAAGAATATGTCCCTCAGAGGTACAATCCCTCTGTAATATAGTACAATCCGAAACGAGGGAGTACAAACGATGGAAATCCACGAAATACTTAGAAAATTATTATTTTTTAAAAGTACAGCCATTTTCAAATGAATAATTAATATGATGATTTTATTGCTGAATACTATGGAAGAATATGTCCCTCAGAGGTACAATCCCTCTGTAATATAGTACAATCCGAAACGAGGGAGTACAAACGATGGAAATCCACGAAATACTTAGAAAATTATTATTTTTTAAAAAAGTACAGCCATTTTCAAATGAATTATTAATATGATGATTTTATTGCTGAATACTAGGGAAGAATATGTCCCTCAGAGGTACAATCCCTCTGTAACATAGTACAATCCGAAACGAGGGAGTACAAATGATGGAAATCCACGAAATACGTAGAAAATGATTATTTTCTTCCAAGTACGCCATTTTTAAATAAAATCATCATTGTGATGATTTTATAGCTGAATATGATTGACGAATACGTCCCTCAGAGGTGCAATCTCTCTCTAACATAGTACAATTCGAAACAAAGGAGTACAAACGATGGAAATCCACGAAATTCGATCAAATTTATAATTCTTTGAAAAGGTAGAGCCATTTTCTAATGAATCATCATTATGATAATTTAATAGCTGAATATGATAGAGGCAAACATTCTTCATAGGTACAATTCCTCTTAAATATACTACAATTTGAAATAAGGGAGTAAAACGAAAGAAATCCACGAAATTCGTTGAAATTTAAATTTTTGAAAAAGTACAGTCATTTTCAAACGAATGATAATTTGATGGTTTCATAGCTGAATATGATAGAAAATAGTTGCCTTAGTAGTAGAATCCTTTTCACATGTAGTACGATCGCTGTCATGTGTGGATGATAGTCCCGACTATGAAGGTTCACTAATGTATGACGTAATATTTATGGTGCTTCAGAAGCTTGTTATTGATACCATTGCGCTTTTTGATATGTACAAATATATGTATTTTTTGCTCATTTTTGGTAATTTTATTTGAGCAGTCGTCCACACTGGATTTGAAAAATAAACTGATATTAAAATTTGTGTATGGGAAGTGTAATAAGAACGCAAATAAAGTCAAAATGATAACAAAACAAACACTATACAACAACAAAAGTAAAAAATCAATCATAAAACAAAAGGTTATTAATTAAGGTTACAAAAATATTTATATTTTTCTATTACTTTACGCTGCTGTTGCTCTTTGGTTCTTGGTAAAATTTATGACATTTGCGCAAAACGTTGAGTAACTTTTAATTAGGATTAAAAATAAAGGAAACTATCCGTTGCTTTAATGACTGTTAGTACTATGTTACACGTTTTGTGATCCTTTATATTAATGCATTCTGCAGGCAGAATTTTTTTATTAGAAGTATTTTTTATTCGTGTTGTTTTTTGGTTTGGAAAGTTATATTTGAATTTATTTTAATTGCTACTAGCGGTTCCGACAGATGTCCTGCCCTAAACGGAAGCTATTTTGTTAATACCTTGTTTAAGCGTTCATAGGGTATTATTACAAGTATTTTTGAAGGACCGGCAATACTGCAATTGAACGTTAGTTGCCAGGGTTTGTCTTATCGCCTCCTTTGAAAATAGGCATAATTATATAATTTTGAGTTTATCTGGAAAAGTTTGGCTTTATACAACTTACCAGTTTGGGAACAAGACACAGGTACATAAAAATCTAGAGATAGAAATAGTTAACAGTTCAAGAAAAAACTCTTTGTATTATTTTAATTACAAATAATTACTTAACAATGCATACCACTATTTGTATTAACGCTTGTAAAAAGTTTGCGCAAATGTCATAAATTTAACCAAGAACCACAGAGCAATGGCTGCGTAAAGTAATAAAAAATATAAATAATTTTTGTAACCTTAATTAATAACCTTTTGTTTTATTATACCTTAAAGTCACTAAGTGGGTAAAGAAGCGCACGTGTTTTATGCCACTCATTATAAATATTATTTCAGTTGATTTTTTGTCTATTGCCTAGTTATTGGGTTTTATGGTATCGTAAAATTTTTAAATTCCAAGGAATACATATTAAGATCAGTTGACCCTTGCATTTCGCACTAGGATAAAACAAAAAATATAAATTTCAACGTATTTCGTGGATTTCCTTCGTTTTACTCCCTTATTTCAAATTGTAGTATATTTAAGAGGAATTTTACCTATGAAGAATGTTTGCCTCTATCATATTCAGCTATTAAATTATCATAATGATGATTCATTAGAAAATGGCTCTACCTTTCAAAAATTATAAATTTGATCGAATTTCGTGGATTTCCATCGTTTTTACTCCCTTGTTTCGGATTGTTCTATGTTAGAGAGGGATTGCACCTCTGAGGGACGTATTCGTCCATCATATTCAGCTATAAAATCATTACAATGATGATTTATTTAAAAATGGCCGTACTTGGAAGAAAATAATAATTTTCTACGAATTTCGTGCATTTCCGTCATTTGTACTCCGTGGTTTCGGATTGTACTATGTTACAGAGAAATGATACCTCTTAGGGACGTATTCTTCCATCACATTCAGCTATAAAATCATCACATTAATTATTCATTTGAAAATGGCCGTACTTGGAAGAAAATAATCATTTTCTACGTATTTCGCAGATTTCCATCGTTTGTACTCCCTTGTTTCGGAGTGTATTATATTACAGAGGATTGTACCTCTAAGTGACATATTTTTCCATGATATTTAGCAATCAAATCATCATATTAATTATTCATTTGAAAATGGCTGTACTTTTAAAAAATATAATTTTCTAAGTATTTCGTGGATTTCCATCGTTTGTACTTTCCGTTTCGGATTGTACTATGTTACAGAGGGATTGTACCTCTGAGGGACGTATTCATCCATCGTATTCAGCTATAAAATCATCACAATGATTATTCATTTGAAAATGGCTGTACTTGGAAGAAATAATCATTTTCTACGTATTTCGTGGATTTCCATCGTTTGTACCTTGTTTCGGATTGTACTATATTACAGAGGATTGTACCTCTGAGTGACATATTCTTCCATGATATTCAGCAATAAATCATCATATTATTATTCATTTGAAAATGGCTGTAATTTTTAAAAATAATCATTTTCTACGTATTTTGATTTCCATCATTTGTACTCCCTTGTTTCGGATTGTACTATATTACAGAGGGATTGTTC